>NC_045697.1:51477355-51568279 GCF_009834535.1 Camelus ferus | reverse complement strand
TTTTCCTAATACAAATGCAACCTTGTGACAGAGTATGTTTCATTTTCTCCCTTGCTTCAAACTCTGCTACCTACCAATGGACAATGTTCTCTTCTGACTGACAGCAAAAATAAATCTCTTACGTGAAGAGAGATAGGAAAATAAAGTGTTCACACCGGAGGGCACAGATTTTTCCACTTTATATTCAAGAAATGATACTGAGGTGTCATCTGGTGTTAGGCTGCATGCTGAAAGCCAAGTGCTGTGTAGAAAAATGAATTATTTTTCAATATTTCATAAGGAATTGCTCATCGAGCTAATACCAATTTCTGTCTCTCACAGTCTTTTGTACCCAGAGACTAGGTGTGAACTGAGTGGTGCCACTTTGTTCTCGGACCAGCCCACTGGCCATTCTAGCTATTAGCCTATCTCTGCTTCCTTGTGTTGTATTCATTCAATCCTTTGCACTTGGTTTCTCTTGCACTTGGTTTCTGCACTTCTTTTGCATCCACTCTACATAAAGTGCTCTTTTGATATTATTGGCAGCAGATTTTTGCCTTTCTGGTCTCCTACCTGTACCTTGAGTTCTTTGCGGCATTTAAAACTCTCCTGGTCTCTTCTCTTTCTATAACTACTGTTTCTGTCTTCTTAGGTAACTCCTCTTCATCATTCCTGCCCTTTCTTATGTCTCAAGGGTCTGTCCTTTGCCCTTTATATTCTCCATACTCTCTCAGTCAGTGAGTTTATAAATGCTATAGCTTCAGCTGTCTCCTGAGAAGGTAATTCCCAAATTGCCATCTCCAGTTCTTATTTCCCATCAACCCCTTTTCTATGCATCAGTGGCCATGGGCATTTCCATCTGTATGACCTGCTATAACCTCACATTCAACGTTCACCTTATTAGAAACTGACCTCATCTTTCCTCCAGATCGGCTCTCCTTCCCTAGCACTCCACATCTATCCTTGATTTCACCATTAATTCAGTGTGCCAAATCACAATACGTGTATCTTTTTAACCACTTTTGAGGTATGATTGACATGTTAAAATCTCTGTATTACTTAATGCATACAATTTTATTATTTTGGGAATAAATATAAACCTGTGGAACCATCACCACCATCAAGGCCATAGATATATCCATTACCTCCCAAAGTTTCCTCTACCCCTTTTATCAATCTCTAAATCACACCCCTTGCAAAATGCAGAATCTAGATTATACTGGAAAAATCCTGGTCCAAATTCCAGTTCTAGCCCTTGTTAACTGTCTGAGTTTGGACCAATTGCTTCAGTGTGTATGAAACTTAGAGTGATGGTGGAGAAAACCAACCCCAGCGCCCAACAGCCTGAGTTTGAGCACTGCCTCAGGGCCCTCGCTCATCAAATGGGCATAACAATGCTCACCACGGAGGTTATAAGCATGTATTGAGTTAATGAAGTTCTTAGGACACTGCCTGTCATATAGTAAGTATTTTGTGAGAAATAAAAGGAATTAAGTGAGATGATGATGATGCTAACAATGATGGTAGCTAACATTTGAGAACTCACTATGTGCTGGACCATCTTTTAATATATCAACTCATTTAATCATCACAACAACCTTACAAGGTAAGTAGAGTTATTGTCCTTAATTTCAAAAAGATAAAAAATAAAATCCAGAGAAATGAAGTAAATGAATAAGTGATAAAGTTTATTTTAAAAACAATGAGACATGAGCAAGCAAGATGAGCCCAGTATGTGAGTGGGTCTCAGTAAATACCATATGGTAACGCACTAAGCTCCAACATCTGCATGAAAACTGTTTTTCGGTTGAAGTTACCTTTGACATTGTCTCACAAAGTTCTAAGCTGGGGGTTTTTATTCCTTTGTCTCATCTGTTTCTTAGAAATGTATCAATGTCTCAGTGATTCCTTTCAGATGTTTAATCTGTATATGACTAACAGATTTAAGGGTAAGCTAACTTTCTACCTTTTTTGCACCTATCTCCTGAATGAAATGTATATAGCATAACAGTAAATAACTTGAGCAATGTCTGGGTTCAATCTGGCTGTGCCGCTTTCCAGCTGTGTAACCTTGAGCAAGTTGCTTCAGTAACTTTCTCAGCTTCAATGAAGAAATTCATTCAGAAAATGGAGGTGATAACAGAGCTGCCCTAATAAACTTATTACAAGTAGTAAATAATATCATGCTCTCAAAGTCCTTAGCATAGTAACACAATCATAAAATAAACATCAATGATGGGGGAAGGGAAATTTCTTCCTATAGTTGTTTCTAACACATGCTTTTCTTATAGGAAGGGTTACAGTTTTAAAGCCACTAGACCAATTCCTCAGCAGTTGAGTCATTGATTTCTGCTACAGATGTGAAAATAAATATGTATTAACACTGTCTGTCTGACAAACTGGCCTCTGAATTTAAACATCACGGGTTAGCTTTCTGCATTTTATAGTGAGCTCTGGGGTTTATATATCCTTCACCATTCTCCCTAGGATCTGTTTTTTCCTCCATAACTTTTCTGAATCCAGCATGGATTCACTCCACCCATGCCTTTCTCATTCCTATCACACTTGAGAGCTACACCTCTAATATCTCCTCCATCATTCGCCTCAGGCAAGAACGAAGGCATCTGACCCAACACTCCAGGACCATCTCAAGAGACTGATTCACACAGAGAAATTCTTACTATTTCAGCGTCTCACCCCTGTTGGATGACTGAATGCACCTTCTGACAAATTCAGCTTTAGTGGATAGTCTCCTTAGAGCTATTCCATCTGCAAAGACTCTTAATGCCAGAGACATCAAAGTGGGAAATAATGTCAATGCCATCACCTTCACAACAGTGACAAAGCTTTCTTTCCTCAGAAGCATCAGCTTCTTCCTCTGAGGGTGAGCTGGTGGACCCTCTCCAGTGCCCATCCAGCCTTTGGTTATTGACTCCACAGCAAAAAGGAGAGGCTGGAGTGATCCACTCAACCTCCTTCACACTCACTGACAGCTGAACAAGCCCAACACTTCTCCCTCCAAATGACTGGCAACGCCAGCAGAAACTTGGAACAGCAGGCAGACAAAGAAAAACAATTTAATTTCTCTCTGACTGGTTGCTCCGATCCAAATGTGACAGCTTTTCTAACCAAATGGCTCACATTCTAGTCAGTGAAGACTGAGGTAGAAACAGGGTGAACAGTGACACCAAATGGTTGGAAAGGGTGTTCATTAAGAAAGGGTGTTTATATCCCATCTCTCACCAGGAACAACTGGGGTGGCTTACATAGATAAATATTATGCAACAAGATAAAACATTAAAAATAGGCAGTAGCTAAGGAAATAAAATGCTTTGGTGCCAAAAAATGTCTTCTGGATAGTGGATCAAAGGAAAAAAGAAAGAAAAGTTAAATTGGGCCAAGAATAAGACTTCAGTCTTTCTAGCAGTGCATAGGAAAAAAGGAAACTTGTTCAGTTTCAAAGTAGAAGTACAATTCTTCCTGAATCTATAATGACAAAAATTTCCAAGAAGAGGCTCTTAAATATCTTTTGAAAAGTAAGGACTTTGGAAGTGTGCTTCACTCTTTGATTGTTTTTCTTCAGGTTTATCCTCATTTATGTCTTATTATCTTCTCTAAATCTAATTTGGTTAACCTTTTATTTGGATTTTTATTTGGTACTATTGGGTCATTCTTAATTATGGTCTTTACTCAGTCTCTGCTCAATTAAAACCAGGCAAGTTAGACAAACAGATCAGATGTTTGTAAGATTTTTTTTTCTCTTAAGAAAACAGATCAGTGGAAACCCCAGTGAGCAAGAAGGGAAAAAATGCAGGATTTTTGGCAGGATTAGCCATTCAGGATGATGCTTGGAGCAACTTTAATCAACATTATCAAACTATTTTAAGTTAAGTGAAAAGTTCATATATTAAATTTGTTTTAATATGGATTTACTGAAGAAACGGTAGGCAGTAAAGAATGTTAGAGAGAAAAGAATTAAGTCATATGGACAGGGAACACCTAAAAAAATAAAGAGAAATGGTAACTAAGAGGATATGGAAGCTCCAGTTGAAGAATAAGAAATAAGAATAAGAAGGAAGCATGCGTAGGGGGAAGAAGGGGAATCATAGGAAGCCAAAAACATGGCAGATTGTCAGGTTATTGGTGGCTTAAGCAAAAAGGGGGAAATGGAGAACGAGGTGAAAGAGACCGATAGGAGATGGTGAAGAAGATAAAACTTTGAGTCAGGAAGAGAGGAAGTCTAAGAATGCTTTTAAAGTAACAGCTGGAAATTTTAGCATACTCAAAGTTTCTAGTGCCAAAACGTAAAGAAAATATGGAAAGAAACAGGTACTTGGCTCATAATGGACTCTTAAGAAACACTTGGTAAGTCTTGGTTGCTGTTGAGACAGAAAAGAGATAAGGGAGTGAAAACAAGATTAGAATTTTAGAGGAAAGAGAAACAGACTGAAATAAATTCCATTCATGTTCCATAGTCTTTCCATAATGTGATGTAAAGGGATAATTTACCAAAGAATTCCCGGGATGATTGAAATGTGAGAAAGTAAGACCTCTGAGTAAAGGTTAAATGAAGTCCAGTCTTTTCCCCACAAAAGAATAGGTGAATGATGGTTAATAATGTTTTTATTTTAAGTTCACAAGTCATGCTGCTAGCCATTCCTGAGACAACCAGTTGAGCTCATTGTTAAAACTGTCTGTCCACCTCTTGATCATAAGGAAAAGAGAATCTTGAAATCTCCTTCCTCGCGCACTTTGTTCATATCTCTATCACATTGGATATAAATTTTAATGACTTTTTGACACGTGTGTCCCCCACTAGACTATGAGTTCTCTAGGGCGAGGGGCTGTGTTGTAATTACTTTATATGAATATACATGTATTTGTGCTTAGTACTCATACAGTTCTCTTGCATATTTATGCATTGCCTTTTCCAGAAAATATTTAATGTGCTACTTGGTTTTTGTTGGGAGAACTCGCCTCCTCAGGCTTCACTATTTCCATTACTAGTAATCGTTCATCCAATTGCTCAATCCAAAAATGTAGAAGTCGTTTCTGATTCTTCTCTCTCTCCCCCTCTTCCCAGTTCAGCCCATCATCAAATCCAGTCAGTTGTCTTTTCGATTCTCACCACTTCATCATCATCACCCATCCCAGATGACAGGAACAGTTTCCCAGCTGGTCTTCCTGCATCCTCTTTTGCCCCCTGCAGTTTATTCTTTACAGATGTGCCAAAGTAATCCTTCAAACCCTAAATTAAATCACATCATTCCTCAAATTAAAATCTTCCGATGCCTTTCCCATGTACTCAGAACATTCCCTACAGTCTGGCTTCATTTCTTGCCCTCTCTCCCTTGCTCACCAGGCACCCTCCACAGTAGCTTTCTTGCTGTGTCTTGGAGAAGTCACACTCACTCCTGTTTCTTAACCCTATATCCTTGCATAGCTAACTCTTTCTAATCATTCATTCGCTGCTCCAATATTACTTTCTCGGAGCATTTTCAACTACCTTTTCTAAGAGAGCACACACAGATTGTCTTACTCTGCTTCATTTTCTTCATAGCACTTGTTACTCTCTGAAATTACATACTTATTTTCTATTTCTCAAGTCCAAATACAAACATAAAAGCATATGCTTTGTCTATTCACTGTAGCCCTCCATCCCCAGGATCCTGAACACATAGAAGGAGCTCAATAAATAAATGCCAAATCAACAAACAGATATGTTGGACAGTAAGGCCCTGGGTTCAGGGATGGACATTTTCCATTCACTACCTAAAGCATATACTAATTAATTGTATGTCTTCATTTCTTACTACATAAAATTACTATTTTTTGTATAAAAAGATTTTTTAAAAGGTGAAATTTGTGAAGACTAACACTTCTCAGAAAATGATGCTAAGCGAATGAAGCGAATCAAAGGAGTTTATACAGATGAGAACAATTTTAGGAGGCCATCTAGCCAAATCTCATATTCAGACTCTAACACTTCAGGACCATCCACTGCCTCATTGAGGCAGCCTGTCTCACTATTAGAAGGCTAAAGTTGTCATGCTGTGGGGACTATAGTTAATAATACTTCATTGCATATTTTAAAGTTGCTAAGAGAGTAGATCTTGAAGGTTCTTATCACAAGGAAAAAAATTGGAATTATGCATGGTGACAGGTGCTAACTTACTATGGTGAGCACTTTGTAATGTACACAAATGTCCCATCATTATGTTGTACAACTGAAACTACTATAATGTTATTCGTCAAGTCTACCTCAAAAAAAAGTAGTCATGTGGATCTAAAATATCTCTTTCTGAGTCATAAACTCAGATGCCTACAGAAATCCTATAGATAACAGTTTCATGAAGTCGGTCAGGAGTGGTGGGGCTGCATCAGACAAAAGAGCACTTGCCGAGTCTAAGAGAGGTCGCTGCTACTCCACAAATGATTGTTGCCATGGGAGGGGTCAGGCCCGATGTTGCCAAGGCAGTCTCAGTTTTCAAGAGAAGCTTGAAAGATTTTTTATCTGCAGTGTTTCCATTTAAAAATCCCTATATGGCTCCATCAACACTTGAAGACTGCCAGTTGATACATTTCTAGTCTAAAGCATCACAGAAGAAGCCTTCATCTTCTACAAGAGGGTCTAGAATTTAAAGATAGGACATCTCCTCTAATTTTCTTTTCTTAATCTGTATCTCCTTGGCAAATTTAAACATTTTAAAATTATGCTATAATTATTTATACTGCAAAAATCAAGTAAGCAGATGACCTTAAGAATCCACTGAATTGACTCAAATATTTGAGTTATAGTTCAACTGAAAACAAACAAACAAACAAAAAGAAACTAAAGTAAGTAGATACAGGAGTGATTACAAGGCAGACAGCACTGTGGCATTATCTTCCTTCTGGTATTTCGTCTTGTGGCATCTTGTCCAGACCTCATTTCAATCCTACCATTTTATGTACTGTCAAGATTACTGGTTTCAAACTTCACAAAGCACATCATGTACTTGAGGGAATGACCTTCAGTGAACCACATGTTACATGACAAATTCTACTACACAAAACTCAGAGCACTGTTTTAACACAAATATTGTAGTTCACCCACATATAATCAGAGCAACAGCCCTAGCTGAACCGCCCCAAAACTTACCCTGTATTATATTGTAATAAAACATTATACTTCCCTCATCATCCTTTCCTCATTTCAGTCCTACCCCATTTATCTTTTTCAAAGAATTCTTTTTATGTGTGAACTAATAACATGGTTTAAATTAGTAGAAAATAACTACCCCAAAGCAAAATATTTTGAATTATAAAAATTTTGAAAATGTTTTTCAAAATAAACCATTCATTTATGAATTTTCTCAAGCATTATTTGCTATCATTTCTTAAAATTTTTATAATACATTAGTGGTATCAAATTACTTTATGATTATATTACATTGATTTGTTTCTATTTCTACTTTTAATAGACTGTTGATTATTTTTGTGATCCTGATTCTAATTTTTCCCATGAATCTCAGAGCCATGATTTGGTCTTGGCCCTCTTATTATATTTTATAAAAGAGCCTCTCTTCCTTTATTTTATCATCTTCTTGACTTCCTAACTTTCCAAATAGAAATCACATTTCCTAGCTGTGAGAGTATTATATTTTTTAACCCCTATCACTCAAAATATTGTCCTTAAAAGACAGAACCCATCATTACAGCATTAAAATTCATCAATAAATCTCCCTTGTCACTGAGCTGTCTTCTTTATACTATGCTTGAAACATCCTCCTGATCACCTCACAGGATTGATCTCTCTTATAATTGAGCTACCAAGGGCAGGAGACTTCCTTAACTAGTTCAGTGAGATGGGAGCAGCATTTGGACTTTGAGGCCACTTGCTGTTGTAATCTCTTCTCACGCTCAAATGTAGGTAGTCTTAGGTGTCAGTGGAGTGTCTTTAGGTTTGGATGGGCTCAATGATAAAACTGATATCTTTGTAGATCATAAATAACTTTTTACAATAAAAAAGATTTTGTAGATCATAAGTGGTTGAATATCAGTAATTTCATATGATTAAATGTAATAAATTTGAGGATAAACGATAAAGCAATAAATCAGAGACATATATTATTAGTAGAATAAAAATTTTGAAGTTTAATCCCTGTATTTCCACACTTTTCCACTAAACTATTTCCTAAATATGACCTAAAATCAAGGAATTCATTGTGTGATTAAAATATGTTATTTTCTATTAATGGCAAATGAAAATACTCATATAATGAAAAATTATAAACAGCCCTCAAAATATTATTAGAGAGCTGATAAAAAGAAAGGAAGGAAGGAAGGAGAAAAGAAAAGAAAAAAGAAGGAAGAAAAAAGGAAGGAAGGGAAAAAATGATAGTTCTATGTACAATTAAATAAAATGTGAGTACACAATCCTTCTATTTTATGTGACTCAAGTTTAAAAGTAACAAAGACATAAATGGACAATGTAAAATTTTTTTTAATTTCCAGGAATATATTTTTATGGCGCATGCTACAAATAAATATAAAAATATGACTATTATATATTTAAAAGTGACTATGTGACTGCATTTTTGACATTGTTTCCTGAATAGATAGAGGTAGCATTTATGGTTACTGAAAGATAAAATCCTGCTGTGCTTTTCAGGAAAGATCAATTACCATGAGTAATAGGCAATATTCATACACTGTATTAGTCAGAGTTCTGCAGAGAATCAGAACCAATTAAAAGTGAATTTACAGAGAAAAAGGAGAAGGGGAAGAAGAAGGAGGGGGAGGGGGAAGGGGAAGAGGGAAGAAGGAAGAAGGAGGAGGAGGACAAAGAGGAGGGGGGAAGAGGGGGGATGGAGGGGAAGGGAAGGGAGAGGAAAGAGATTGATTTAGTTTAAGAAATTGGCTCATGCAGTTGTGGAGTCTGGTTAAGTCCAAAGTCTACAGGGCAGGCTGGCAGGCTAGAGACCCAAGGAAGAGCTGATATTCCAGTCTTGAGTCCAAACGCAGTATGGAGGCAGAATTCCTTCTTCCTTGTCAGTTCTCAGACTTTTCTTATAAGGTCTCCAAATTACTGAATGAGACTCATCCACATCATGGAAAACAATGTTTTATTCAAAGTCTGCTAATTTATATGTTAATAACATCTAAAAAATACCTTCACAGCAACATCTAGACTGGTGTTTGACCAAACAACTGGATATCAGAGTCTAGCCAAGTTAACACATGAAACTAATCACTACACAAACTATCCTTGAAGTGGGACCTAGGGTTACATTGATCTCCTTCAGCAAAACTGGCTTATCTTTTACAAATAATTATGCATGTTTACCAACAACCCCTATAATTGTTTGCAATATGCTGCCTAGAAAACTAAGTAGAGAATATCCCAGGCTAATCTCAACATTTATGATGTAGATTACTCCTTTCTTGTACCAGTTGGTACCCAAATAACAGCCAACATATGAGGAATCCTCAAATTTAAGACCTGGACCAAGAAGCCTTTCAACAACCCCCAATTCCTGTCCCTCATACATCATATTAACTCTCTAAAGGCTGTTTCCTCCCCTCCTCTAAACCTTAAAAATACTTATTAAAAACCCTCAAAAATCATAAAGTCATTCTAGTTTAATCATAGCTGGATTCAGATACTTCAGTTAATTATTCTCAACTTTCTCTGAACCAACCACCTTTACGATTTTTGCACTTAGATAATCACTGCTATGTGTAATTATGTTTTAAGATTGCTTAGTTGTATTTCTAAATACTTTATCCCTGTATGACTTTTTACTTACATGAAGTTCTGTACTATGTCTTCTACATTCTTTATAAATTCCCACAGCATTCCCTCAAAATATTTAAAATTACGATAACTGAATGAATCTTTGCCAACTAAAGATAAAATTTTTTATATGTAAAGTAACATGGGGTAGATTAATATTTATGAAATAATATAGGTAAACTCTAGGATAATCTTAATATAGGATAATAATACAATGTGTGATAATATGTAATAATTGTGTTTTAAAATTATATCTGAAACATAAATTAAACTTACTAACAATTCCAATTGTGCACTCATGCTTATTGTGTCATTATTAATTGAAGAAGCACTTTTTCTCCTCTAGAATGAAAATGGGTAATCAACATAAATCCTTAAATAAAAACGGATTTGAATTTTCATAATTGCTTATCATCTTAGAGATGCCTCAACAACTTCTGTAACCACAAAAAATAAAGAGAAAAATAATCCCTGTAGCATTAATCATCTAACAAATTGTGTTTGATACATCTTAGTGTAAAGCTACCCAAAGACAATCTTCATTTTAAACGTCATCTGCAGCCCATCTGGGACTCTGACATATGGAACATCCAAGACCTCAGTGGAATGTCTCTGGTTCCCTATGGTAACTAGGACCACATGCAAAATCCTTCACTGACAAACTAAAACATATGAAAAGAAAGAGAACTTTTGATGCATTTCCATCTATAAACAAAACTTTTTTTAAAAAAACAAAGACACTGAAAGCTATTATAGTCTTCAGATTTAAGCAACAAAAAAATTCTAACTACTGAGTGTACAATGTGATTTGGTATAGCCTATGACTAATGGCCACAGAATAATTCCACTGGTGCCAGATGGGGGGAAATCCTTAATTACTGAAGATACACGTTGTAAGTTTACCAGCACTTTAAACCACTAAATTTGATTAAAGTTAGCAATGTTATCGTGGGAATGATTGCTTTGGGAGAGGAAAGAAGCTTGTCCTTTGCTCATTTTGTAGCTGATGGTAGACTATGAAAGTTGAAGGAAGAAATAGCATAAAATACAGGGCATGAGAGTAGACCAGTGACATCCAGAGTTTCCAGTGGAGATACATGCAAAACAGTCTCTTGGCCTCCAAGAAGTTTTAATTTTTTATTTCATCAATTTTAATTTCTACTTTGTAGTTTATATAAGATATGTAATAGTACAGTGATACAAATATAATATAAAAAAATATTTATCTATTTGAGATGAATGCTCCAAAACTCCCATTATGCATGACTTTTAGTAAGAAAACTTGGATTAAACTATAAAAATACCAGTAATGGCTAGGTTCCAGGCAATGTTCCAAAATCTATGCATGTAATATTTTATTTATTCTTTACACCAACTCTATAAGAACTATTATTAGCCCCATTTTAAGAATGAGGAAACTGAATCACAGAGAGGTAAAGTTACTTACTCAAAGTCCCAAGACTGATATGGTAGAATATATCTGAAACCACATAGTCTGGTCCTAGTGCTTATGTTAGAATGATTTTATTATACAAGCAATGGTGGTATTAAATTTGATGCTCTGTTTAATTTTAACTGATTTCAGAATCTATACAAAGAGCCATATTGCATCATACCTGGCCAACACAGACCCTCTAGTCAAGTCTCCCCTCAGTATGTGGAGTGTGGACTCCTTGTGGAAGTACTCATGTTGGCAATGAATAAACATGAGTGTGTGGATTATCTTGAACAATTTCCTAAACATTCAGCAGAATGAATGTTTTCTACTCATCACTGCTCACCCAAGGTGGTCAAAACCAGAATCTATGATAAAGTGCCTGCAGAGAAAGGACACACAATGGAGGAGCTGCCACAAAAAGGAAAAGGGAGATGGTTTCCAAGTTCTGATTCCGCCACTTAACTATCTTTGCGTTTTTTTGAGCAAGTGTTTCAAATTAAATAGTTTCTCTATTTCTAAAAGGAAGGAACTGGAATAAATGATACCTAAAATGAGTCTTCTCAAAAGCTGTAGCCTTCTACAAAAGCTGAGAGCCAAAAGGAAATCTTCACACAGTGACAGCATTTCCACAGGAGCCTGAATAACGGCCTGGCTAACAACACACAAACTAGCATCCTTACTCAGGTAACACAGAGACAAAGCTACATAACAACATTAACACGCAAATTAGGCTGCCCCTAAGAGAGATTCTGGCAAGAATTAGATCGTGATTAATTGTGGCTGAATTATCTAATTGCACCACATAAACTAATATTCAAAGTTGTCTATTGAAAATAACTCCGTGTGATTTACATTGCAAGCAGGGATTCTCAGAGGCCCAGAGCGGCTCAGGACACTCCTACTTTTTGAGGTTCCTCATACAGTTGACCTGGAACAAGGCAAGAGGGTGGGGGTGCTGTCCCTCCCAGCAGTCCAAAATCTGCCTGTAACTTACAGTTACACTGTGCAGTCCCACATCCACAGTTCCGCATCCCCGGATTAAACCAATTTCAGATTGTGTAGTACCACAGTATTCACTACTGAAAAAAATCCCCATATGGGGGGACCTGAGTAGTCCAAACCCATGTTGTTCAAGGGTCAGCTGTATTTATTCCTTTTATTTCTCAGTGAAGAAACACCAAAACAAGGTTCAAAAACTGTGATATAGTTGAAGTCTTTATGACAGACAAAATAAGCATCTTTAACATAGAAAGACACTGCAATATAACTGTTTTATTCATAAGACAATTACAAGTTTCAAGAGAAAAGGTTAATATCACCTTAGACAATACTGTCTACTAAAAGGACTAAGGGTGAACTATCTGACACACACCTTCATTTATTTTCATTTAAATAATGTGCAACATTATTCAAAGATGATGGCAAAAGCCTAAAAGTGAAGTCCTTCTAGCGCACCTTGGCGAGGCCCCTGTTAACAGGCTATTGCATAAAGGTGCCCTCCCAGTGCTCCTGCAGGTAAAATCAACTAAATCTCAACCTACGATGAATGGCCATCACTAGGAGATGAACTTTTGGAGTGGAGTGAGCAGTCAAGTAATCGGCTGAAATCTACTGGAATGGATGATTTTTCTCCTAGAATATTTTAAGGGCTTTTACTACCAATCAGCTACCTCACCAAAAATGACCTCCACAGTGACTCCTGGGGAACTTCCAAATTTAGGTGGAACTTCATCTTTGAAGACAATTAATTACAAAATGCCCTCTTAAATAGTTGAATAAATTGGTTTTACAGTAGGAGCATATTAGAATAGTCAGTCACCTAACACATTTGTAAATGTCTATCATCTCTGTTTTTCTGTAGCTGATGATGAACTGCTCTTTCTGAGAACAAGTAGTTTATGACATTTGTTCTGAGTTGGAAAAAATTAAGCCTGGTTGCAAGTACAGAGAACAACCCTGTGTCCTTGAAGCTTTTAGCTGGAAAAAAAAAGCACTTCATTTATGTAATAATTGTCCCCAAAGATGTCAACTCTGAAAGAAAAAAGGGGGGCTAATTTCATACTACTCAGTCTCATTTCAAAGTACTCAGAATTAAACCTGTACTTATTACAAGACATTTGTCTAGTCTCTCCAAAATACAGTTTTGAAGTAATGCTAAAACTTAGAATCTTTCTTCTTTCCCAAGGGTAGATAAGAAAATTAGCTTCTAAGGCAAAACTCAATTAGAGAGAAAGTTACTCTTGGATAATCGTTTAAGAAAACTATAAAATCTGAGAATCCATGGCTTTATGTACAATTCTATACAATATTTTAAGCACATTAAAATTTGAGATAATGATGCTGAAACCAAGGAGAAACAAAAGAAAATTCTCAGTGCAGACGTGAGAACTTCAAACTGTTTCGCCTTTAAGGAGGAATAGGTGGAGGATTCTAAGAAAACCTTTCCTGCTTACCTTCAGGGTTTATTTACTCCATTGTGTTTAATATTAAGACTGTCAAGTCCTAATACATATTAACAGATTTAGTTGTGAAAATTCCATAAGAAATTCCTTTGATTTTCTTCTTTCTCTTGACAAGTAAGTTTAGAAGGCCCACCATCTGCTGGCACCTAACCCGTGACCTGGCACACTGTAGGTTCTTGGCAAACGCCAATTGTTCCCTCTCTTTACAAGCTGACATTTCCTACTGTGGTGCTGCTGAACAGGTATCACTCTGATGCCCAGAGGGATGCTAGATTACGAGGCTGACAAGAGACTGGTGCTCTAAACCAGGAGGAGCACAAGCAAATGTGGGGCCCAGGCAGGTGGAATAACTGAGGTAAGTGGCCCAGGTGGGGACTGGCAGGAAGGCAATAGGCCACACCTGCCTGAGAGGGGCAGGCACCGTGGACTGAGCTCCCACAGAAGGTTGTCTGTAAAAAGGCCAGCCCAGCACGGCACATCTACCTCCCCTCACCCCTCATCTCCACATCTAAGAGCAAAAGGAAATCTTGCTTTTTAACCTAAAATGTCCCTATTTTTATTTCAACCAAAAAGCAAACACAATGTCCCCTGTCTGACCTCTCACAATAATGGTGACCACTGAGATTTGACTCCAAGATCCAAGCACAGAGTTAAGACCTGGCTTTGACATGAACATGGGAGCTGGGAGGCAGTGAGAATGGTGGTGCCAGTTAAAGACTCAAAACCACAGACTGACAGCTAATGTGGCAAGAGAAAAAATGTGTTTCTTAGGTGGAGATTCCAATGGGGTTCATCAGTCTGCTTCTTGTGGGGGTATGTTACTAGCTTCTGAAAAGTTTCAAAGCCAAGAGACATCCGCTCAAATAAGAGTCCAACTGACAAGAAAAGCATCTCCACCTACCCTGGAGGATGAAATTGTAAGAGCTGCTGATCTCATGCTTCTGGGCGATGGCAAGCCAGTGGCAGAGACTGATGGAACGCTCTCTTTGTCTTCTGACTGAAGAATTTTATGGAAGCACGTTAGATATACAAAAAGAGACCCTTAACTGGGTAGGAATTTTTCAGTTCTCCCAAAACATCCAGCACCACATCCACTTTTAAAACTGTAATGCTTGACAAAAGGCTTTTTCCTTTGCTACTGAAATATTCCTCTAGCCCCAAAGAACAAGCTTTGTTTCAGGTGTGCTACATTTACAAGTTATTCTTCACAAGTATATGGTAAACTGTGCTTATGGGGAGAGAGGTGACTGAATACAGCCTACAGAAGTGCCTGCAGAAAAATCTAGAACAGCCTCCCCACTTTCCTCTTTTTATTTTTGTTAGCTTTTACTTGCTCTTCACTCCAGCTAGGCTCGTCTCAGCTTGCGAACTTTGCAGACTAGGAATGCTGTTGGAAAGCCTACCTTGGAACGTTTCCTTGAGTCAGGTGGGGTATGCAGAGCTTGGCCAGCTCTCATCAGAGCAAGAACTGCCCAGCGGACTCCAAGGAATGCCTCTCAGCACGCTGCACTGGCATGTGCCCAGGACAAACACTATCCCGCCTGCTAACCTTTGAGGCGTAATCTTTTATTCTCCTCAGTGGAGCTTTTTTCACTGAAATTGTTCCTTGTGAGTTGTATGGAAGACTATATTTTGATTATGAAAATCATTTACAGTGAGCATGGATTTTTCTATCTCCATATCAGTTACTCGTAATCATTTAACTCTTTAAATAGAATTCTTTCTTCTACAAAAAATAGACTATCACACACCAGCTTTGGCAATATTAATTTACCTAACTCATAAAGACATGGCACTAAGGAGTTTTTAAGAAATTAATCCAGTAATTTAAAGCTATTAGGTTTAAAACATAAAATCCTAAATTATTTGCCTTTTTTGCATTGATCAGAAAAATGGTGAAGTTATTCATAAGTTGCCCCCACATGTTTTGAAGGATAGCTTCTGATTAACATTCAAAAAATAAATACAGTTACATGAGCCTGTCATTATTAACTCCGTGTAAACCATCTAGAACAGCGTTGTCCAATGACTTTCTGGGGTGACAGAAATGTTCTCTTTGTTCTGTCCAGTACGAAAGCCACTAGCCTCAGATGGCTTTGAGTGATCAAATATGGCTAATATGACTGATTAATTGAACATTTAATTTTATTTAGTCTTAATTACTATGCATTTAAATCAAAGTAGTCCCATGGAGCTGGTGGCCACTATATTGATGGTGCAGGTTTAGAGACAGTACTCAAAGTGTAGCCACCTGCAGGAAGCATCATCTTCACCTGGGAACATGCTACTAATGCAACTTCCAGGTCCCACCTCAAGATTATGTGAATTTGAATCTGTATCTTAATGAAGTCTCCAGGCAATTTGTGTGTGCATTAATTTTTGAGAAGCACTGATCTAGAAGAGTAGTTCTCAACATTGACTATACCTTTAAAGTTACCTGAAACACTTTCAGGGGGATAATGAGGTCATAATACTTTCAAAATAAAAACAAAATCCATTGCCTTTTTCACTGTATTGGTATTTGCACTGATGGTACAAAAGCAATGTAGGATAAAACTGGGGGGTGGGGGGCCCTAATATGAATCCAGGTACTGGAACCAAATTGTAGAAGTAGTTATTAATTTCTTCACTGTCAGACACTTGCAAGAAAAAAAAAGTTACATTTAAGAATGCTTTTGATGATGCATGAAAGCATACTGATTTTCTTTTCTTAAGTCTTAACCATTGAATACGCATCTTTTTAATATTCTGTAGGAAGAAATAAACAAGAATATGTATAAAGCATTGCGGCTGCAAATGGAAGTACAAAGACTGACTCAAGAAAAACGTCTGTGAGATTGCTTGAATTATAAGCTAAAGTAGTCTCTTTTCCAGGAAGCACCATTTTGCTTGAAGGAACCAATGACAGACACGCTACAGTTATTTATAACTGGGTGTCTGGCAAATATTTTATTCAAAATGAATGAAGTAAGTCTGTCACTTCAAGGTAAATAATTAACTGTATATGCTTCCAATGATAATCTTTGAGATTTAAAGTGGAAATTAAGATTTTAGAAAATTAGTATCTACCACTAACATCTTCACATCTTCTTACTACTAAAAGACTTTTTTGTGTTGCTTGTGATATTAACAACTACATTTGAAAGCCTACATAACTCAGGGATCAATATTTTTTAAATGACCACTTTATAAGTAAAAGATCCATTCAAGAATCAAGATAGGACAATGAATTTCAAAGTGAAAAGAGTACACCCTTACTGAAATGATTTCAGACTCCACATTGCACATAACCTTTATGAAACTATCTCTTGTCAAGTTTTGATACAGCATCAAAGAATATCTATAATTATCTGAAAATTTATTAAAATGCTCCTCTTTTCCAACTACATATTTGTATGAACCCAAATTTTCTTTATATTGTTCAACCAACTTATCAGAATGCAGATGCTGATACCAGTATCCACCTGTGTTCTATTAAGCTAGATATTAAAGAAATGGGCAGAAAAGAAACCCAATGCCACTCTTTCCACTAATTTTGTTTCTTCGTTTTGGAAACAATAACTACTTTTCATAAAATATTTATGATACTATATAATGCATTTATTATTGTTACTTTGAAAGGAAAACATAAGTATTTTTTAATCTCTCAGTTTTAATTTCTGGTATGGTAAATATTAATAGGTATTACTTCCATGAACAAAAAGCTCTCTGGGGTTCTCAGCAATTTTTGACAGTGTAAGGTTCCTGAGACCAACAAGTTTGTGGGCTGCTGGCTTAGAGGATGCCTTCATAAGACTGAAAAGGATCAAAGCTGAGAATCACCACTCCCACCACTGGAAACTTGAGAATTGGTTGCTTGCAAGGATTCACAATAAAGGAAAGCACTTGGCATCTACAAAAGAAAAAAATTGAGGAATTCCTATACACACGTGTTGACTCATTCAACACACATTTTGGGCATCCACTATGACAACCTGTAGAAAAACTCTGTAAAAGCTTATAATATGCACACTTATTATAGCATTGTTATAGTATGACCTGGGAGCAATTTGAAGGTCCCTCAAGAGTGGAGTGGTTGATTAAACTACAAAGCATTATACTACAGAATAGTATGCAACAGTAAAAAGATTGGATCAATTGATGTTTCTAAAACAGGAATGTTGTCTGTCCATGATGTATTATTAAATGAGAATGCACGTTTCAAAGTAAGGTGTGAAGTTTAGCCCCTTTTAAAATGCAAAGGAACAGCTCTCTATGTATGCATAGCTTTATCTGTATTTGCCCTGCAGCAGCATAGAAAAGGATGCACACCAATCTGTTAACATTGGTTACCTCATCAGAGGGTGTGAGTGGGTATGACATAAATTGCATTAATTACTTTTCCTGTATACTTATTACTTGTTTAATTTGTACAATTTTGAACTCCCTGTTTGTTCAGCTGTGTCTTCTTCACTCATTGGCCTTTTTATCACTCTGACCCTTCTGAGGAAAGGAAAAAAGAGTGTATGAAGAGAAGCAACAACCTTCTAATTGTAGCGTATGATTCAGAGCACGAACATGCTCATAAGAACGTTCAGTTTTCTCCTAAATTCAATGACAGTTGGTTGCAGCATCAATATTCCAAAAACAATGAACAGATCTGTGCTGGTGACTAAGGTTTTTCTCACTTTGGAGCAGCCAGTTCCAGCTTCAAACAACTATAGGTATGTCTTTTACGCCCACCTCTTTCCACTCTCCCCTCTGCTGCCAACCTCTTCAGCCTCATTTCAGAACAGTAACTGCCTCCCCCTCCCCGGAACTCTGTCTTCCAACAACTAAATTCCTTCCGGCTCCTAACACACGTCCTGCCTGGTCTCAGTTCTGGATTTCATGTGTGTGTTCCCTATGGTGGAACTCTCCTCCCTTCACCTCACTACCCACTCCTCATTCAGGTCGCAGAACAGGAAGTCACCTCTCTAGAAAGCCCTCCGTGCTCCTCAAACAGCCTGCTCTGACTTTCTGCTGAGTATGCACCATACACTCTGTTATAATCTGTAGTTAGTTGCCCATCCACTCAACTTTAGCTCCCTGAGGGCAAGAACCACGTCTGTATTGTTCTCTATTGTTAACCCAGCATCAAACTGCAAGGCATGTTGTAGTAATAGTAACTTTTTTTTTTCAGTTTCTTTTGATTTTACTGTTCTTTTAAAAAATGAAAGCACCTCTTTTATTTACTAGTATGGATGTGTCTTGTTGCAAGCTCTGGGATAATATTTCATTATATACATGATCTCACTTAACCTGCTGATAACCCTTAAGCCTACACTGCACTACCTCCTTGTAGACAGTATTTTTGGATACCATTGGTTGCTCTGATCTCTCTTCTTCCTCTAAAATATCCTGTGCTCTGACTCCATCAAAACACAGTCTCTAACTGTGTTTAAGGGACCTTAACTTGACCTTAGCTATTACTTAACCTAGTTTATTTAGCTTCCTGGATCCATGGGATCCAGTTCCTCATGCTAACATAGTACATCTACAACAAATTCATATGAAATCATACCCTGATGGGACCTACATTTTTATGGGGTGCACAAGAAATGATTCCTTAAACCTAAACAGGGAAAATTTGAGCATCCCAGCTGGACTAGGCGGAAGATATTCTTAGAAAGGAAAATTTTAACACTTGTTTTGTAGGTAACATCTTTGGAGTACAACACCTCTGCCTACCTGGAAGGAAAACCCTTGGTTTGGAGCAGTTTTTCAGTGTTCAGCCTTGCTACAAGACTCGGCGTTACCACTGCATGTCTGCATATCTTCTAGCCATAGCAAACAGGAAAACAACTGTATTCCTTATTTATGTATTTATTTCCAATGAGAAGTTTATCAAAAAAACAAACAGTGAAAAACTGTATCTGTAACTGTCCTGATCACACGTAATCTACAGAGACTTCTGGAGTCCGTTATAAAGTACGAAGTCACCCACACTGCAGTGAGACCATGGTCTGACTTCCCAGGTGCTGGGTACTGTGTTCTCTACTTTGACACTCAATCCCCCAGGACTAAGACCCCCCAAAAGTGACAAGAGACATATGGGCATATGTAAGAAAGTTTTATGTCATCAACTCTTAATTTGGCAGGAATAAGAGCCAAACTCTCTGGCTCGAGATGTCTGGCTTCCCTCCTGAGCAGTCAAGGCTAGTGAGCCAGCCTGTAGCTACGGAGTGGGGACAGAGAATTGCAAACATGTAGCCAAAAATTCTTCTCTTGACAGCTTAAAAGGAGAAGAACTTCAAAATACCAGTGGAAGACTTGGGAGCTAAGGAGGTAGAATCAAAAGGGTGGATTAATGAAAGTGGGAAAGAAAGAGATGCTTCGCTTGAGAGGCTGGAATTAGCTAAGGTCCACTGAGTTCAGTGTAGGATGGACACACTCTCTGCTCCACTGTGCCATCTAGTGGTGAGAGATCCTTCTAGCGTGTTACCCAGGTGGTGCTCCACCCCGGACTTCTACTTCATTTCACGACGACTTTCCTATTCATTACCTCTTCTACTTCTTAAGAGAAAGCAATGAGGTAGATAATTTCCTCCGTTTTACAGATAAATAAACTAAGACCCAGATAGACTAAATGGCTATAAAAAGAAAGAGCTGGCGCATATTCCGTAGTCTATAAGGTATTATATAGTGTATTGAGAAATTTGGTGCGGTGATCAATTCTCCCACCCACACAGCATAGATGAAGTGAAATACAGAAAAATCTTCCTGTGGTGACAGAAGACTGTACCCCCTCATATTCTTCTCATATAAAAAAAACCTGCCAGAAAGTGTAAAAAGAATAACAAACAATAGCTACTAAAAAAATCATGCAAAAGAACAGAAAAAAAACTGGAAAAAAGATGAATATATCACTTCAGTAACATTATGATGGCCTGAATAAAGGAAAATAAGAATTTAGGTGCTGGGAATAATCTTAGATAACTACTAACTCAACTTTTTCACTTTATAATTGAAGAAAGTGAAGATAAGAAATTCGAGTGACTTCTCCTGGTTCCAAGATGAGTTACTGTGACAATCAAAAGTCTATCTCCTCTTTTTTTCTTTGTTTAAGCTTTTTGACGACAGGAATTAATTATTTGTATTTAAACATTTCTGGAGGAGGGATGGAAGGTGAAAGAAACAAAGAAATCAGGCAGAACAGAACTAAAACTAATTTCTATCAATTTGTACTTAGAGTCACATTTTTATGAAAATAACACTGCCATAATCAGAGTGAACTGGAATACCTTTGGAAAAGATGGAATTTTAGTTTTAAATGATATAAATCAGGCTGTGGCCAAGCTTCCTTCTTTTTAACTATTACACTTTGGAATGTGTATAACCATATTTATTACAATGTAATTACAATGGGGAAAATCTGTAAACAATCCATTTGCCCAACAGTAAGAAATGAGTTACATCAATTATGATATATCTATTAAGTAAAATCTATATAATCACTTAAATTACACTCTGTAAGTATTTTTGGAGAAAGAGAAAACTGTTTACAATTCAACACTAATGAAAAAATGAATAAAAAATACATTACATATTGACCACTTCCTCAAAAAACACAAACTACCACAACTCACCCAATATGAAATAGGTATTTTGAATATACTATCACTATTAAGAAACTTGAATTCATAATTTAAAACTTTTCCCCAAAAACCCATCTCATGTTTTCACTGTAGAATTCTACCAAACATTTAAAGAAATAACATCAATTGAAAACAAACAAACAAACTCTTCCAGAATAGAAGGGAGCAGCACTTCCTAATTCATTTTGTAAAGCTAGTATTTCCCTAAAACCCAAACTAGACAAAGACAGCAGAAGAAGAAAAAAGGAAAACTATTGACCAGTATCTCTCATCAATGTAGATGATCCCTACCAAATTGTTAGCAAAAAGAAGCAGTATATTAAAGGATCATACACCAAGTTCAAACAGAGTTTATTCCAGTGATGCAATCAATGTTGGTTCAGTAGTTGAAAATCAGACAAAGAAGAAAAATCACATATTAATCAGTTCAGAAGAACTATATGACAAAATTCAACACCTTTCACGATTTGAAAAGAAAAAAAAAGCTCTCAGGAAAATAAGAACAAGTAACTTCCTAAGCTTGATAAAAAAAATTATGTACAAAAACCCTATAGCTAACATGATACTGAATGGTGAAAGACAGAATGCTTTATTGTTGAGATCAGGAAGAAGGCAAGATGCCTGCTCCCAGCACTCTCATTCAACATAGTGCTCAAAGTTCTAATCAGTGCAATAAAACAAGAAAAAGAAATAAAAGCTATGCAGATTAGAAAGGAAGAAATAATGTAAAATAGTATGGTCACTCTGGAAAACAGTTTTGCAATTTATTTGAAAGAAAATGAACTTGTAACTATCATATGACCGAGACATTGCACCCCTGGATATTTATCCCAGAGAAATGTAGACTTATGGCAACAAAAAACCTGTACACCAGTGTTTACAACAGCTCTATTTATAATAACCGAAAACTGTAAACAATTTAGACATCCTTCAACAAGTGATTGATTAAACAAATGGTTACATCCATACCCTGGAATACTACTTAGCAGTAAAAAGGAATGAACTATTGATCCATGCAACAACCTGAATAAATCTCTAGAGGATTATTCTGAGTGAAAAAGTCAGCCTCAGAATGTTACATACCGTATGATTCCATTTGTATAACATTCTTAAGATGATGAAATGATAGAAATGAGGAACATATTAGTGGTTGCTGGGGGTTAAGTAAAAAGTGGTGAGTGGGAGGTAAGTGACTGTGACTAGGAAAGGAAAATATGTGAACTATCTTGCAGAGATGAAAATGTTCTCTACCTTAACTTCAACATCAGTGTCATGGTTGTGATATTGTACAGATTTACAATATGCTACCATTGGGATAATCAACATAAAGTGTATGTGAGATCTCTCTGTAGTATTTCTCAAAACTGTAAGTGAATCTATAATTATGTCAAAAGAAAAATGTTTAATTAAAAATTGACCTAAGTGCATTATGTATGCATACATCCATTTTTGGAAAATTAAATATATCTGCATATTCATATGTATAATAAGTGGTCTGGATGTGTGCACAGTAATTGTCCTTCAGTACAGTATTTCAAAGAATTTTGCTATTTTTCTTTTAGAAATTTTAAAATGTTATATGAGTAATATGCATAATACAGAATTATTCATATTGTAAAATAATAGAAGTCAAAATGGAAAGCAAATCTTCCCCCAGATCAGCTCTTCTCCCACATCAACTCCTCCTCAAAGATAATAATTGTTAACATTTCAGTTTGTATTCTTTCAGACTACTCTATAATTGCATACATATACGAAAATATATTTTCTCAGGATTATTTAAAACAAATATAATTATAACTGTAATTCTATTACTTTTTTTGTGAAAATATGACTTGAAGATATTTCTAAGTCTGTGAACATTCATAAATACTTGATTGTTTTAACAGACAGTTGTCCATAATTAATCTAATTAGTCCATGGGTTTAGATTATTTTTCATTTTTTACAATTAATAACAATGGCATATACACTTTCTTGCAAATCTTTTTGCAGATACAGAAATGATTCTACACTCCCACATAAAATTACTTGCTCCATCTTATGGTGTACTGAGTTGATTTTCAGCTCTGTCCTTTCAGCTATTTAGCATCTCAGTTGAAATGTTTTGTATTGGTTATGATTATTTATATTTGCAAGAATTCCAACTGGTTTTCCTCCCTTTAAGGGACTACTTGTCTTTCATGTATGCAAAATCTACTCAAATCTGAGAATATTAATTAGGTCTATTATAAAGCTTTCTTACTCTTCTATTATCTCCATATTCTCAGTGTTTGTTTTCCCATTTGTTGAGTTTGGCATCTCTTCTGATACTAGTTTTCCTTAAATGCATGGCAATTCTCGATAGTTATTCTTCATTGTATTTGAAAACCTTATTCATCTGGGCAAGGGTTCTGTTTATTCTCACCTGTCCCTGGTGATTGTAGGAGAGGAATAATAAAGGCAACCTGATGGAATAAATATAATTTTCCATTTGAGTCTAGGGAATTCTTTCCATATATTATGTGAAGATATGAAAAATAAAGGCCAGTGCAGCATGAGTACTAACAACCAGAGCAGATGCCAGCCAGTACACCATGCCTGCTGGGGCTTATCTCTGACAACAGGCTTCTCCTTTCTTTTTGAGAAGTCATAAGTTGCCTGTACTTCTTCCTCTTCAAAAAGCTGCACTTGTATGTCTATCTTGGGGCAAATGCTACAGTAAGGTCTCCCCTTTCTATTATTTTTTAAGCTATATGTGTGTTTGTGTGTGTGTGCGTGTGTGTGTGTGTATGTACTTGTTTCCTTGGGTCTTTGAGTCTTCCTCTCCTGTTCAAGTAGGAATCTAGAGTTATTTCTATGTTCTACTGATCCTCCTATTTCTAAACCAACAGATATAAGTAAAGACTCCTGCCTGAATTTAAACTTAGTTTATGAAATTTGATTTTCTTTTTTCTGCTCAAAATAATATATGCAAATCACTATTTCTTTTTATTAAAAAATCTTATATAACATTGAAGCTTGCACTGAAGATTTACCACTGTTCCCAGTTTCAAAAGGGAGTCCCTTGCAGCTCAAGAGGCACTTCTCTGCCACCCAGATTCACATATGGAAACAGAAGAGTGGAAGAAGCTATTGACGATGTGTTTGTGAAAGACGTATATTCAGATATATTCTAGAGTCACTTTAAAAAATATTCTGTTGTCACCTCTAAATGAAATGTGTCAATAATTAAGTTCTAAAGTAAATTTAAAAATAAAGTCCATTGTCCTACAATAATGCAGAAAGAAAATATCATTCATAAATATCATTAGATTATAGTGTTCTAATTTGATACAAATACAAAAAAGTCCGAAATCACAGATCTGGAAGGAACATTAAAGTCAAGAAGTTTGAGACTCTCATTTTACAAGTGAAGAAACTGAATCCCTTAGAGTTTAAATGATTTTCAAAAGAAACAAAGTTTTTGTCTGCAGAACCAGAACGGATGTCCCTAAACCACTGTGCTTCTAAAATAAAATATTTAGAGTTTTCTTCAGTTTAGCATCAACTAGATACTGGGTAGCACTAGTAAAGTAATTTCCTGGGATATGTTGAACTATCTGATTAGTGATCGTATTCTAAATACAGAAGACACTGGTTTGTTGTACATTCTAGCTTTCAAAATTAATAATCAGCCTTTCCATCTATGTCCTAAGTTATAAAAAATAAAGTATTATTTTATAGTAAATAGTCTAAGTAAAATTTCTTTCAAAACAGTTTCCCTTCAAAATAAAATATTAAAGCAATTAAAAGAAAGACAGCTTTACAGTGGGAACTGTGGTACTTGAAAGCTAGACAGGACTAGAATTCACGTAGCGAAGAAGAAAAGTAAGGCCTGGGAGGCTGCAACCCAAACCAAACCTCTCATTTTAAGACCCGGCTTTGGTGCTAAGGAGCTGAGTGACCTCGAGTGAGCCATGCACCTGCACTAGGTTTGGTTTCTCCAAAGTTAGTGCTCAGATTTCATCATCATCATTATTATTTTCTGACTTCCTCTAAGATTAAGAACATTTCTTTTACTGTAATAATTTGTAATATTTTAAGCCCAACTAGATGCACCTATAAAATTGGAAGAATACAATTATCTTTCTAAGCAAGGAAACAAAAGACTGCATACCAGTACTACATATAAACTTGGTTCAGATTCATGCTACCGCCAAACTCCTACCCCAGAGCTCAAAGGAATGTCCCAAATAATCACTCCCACATCAGTGTAGGCTGAGCCAGCTTCAGGATCTTATGGTCCACTGCCAGTTAGGTTGAGGAGACACATCATTACAACTGGTATTTTTCCAAAAAGGGATTAAAATTTTCACTGAGAATTGCTGCACACACCACACAGAGTATTATCAGATTTTTCTGAACTGCTCAATGAAAATAAGCCCAATTTAGTACTTCAGTATCATTTTAACTTTACACTTTTAAAGTTTTTATTTTGCATTACTTGCTAGCTATACTTTCACAGAATATTGGAAATAATTTATTTCACTTAATCCTAGTAATTTAACCCTTTTCCATTTGGCAGACATTTTTCTCCTTTCATTTTCAATTGATATGAAACTTGCATGGCTGATGTTACTTTCAAATTAAACAGCCCTTACATAACTATTGCTATTACATGGGGTGCAATTATAAGTGTCAAAGCTGCAGCTGGCTTCCTCCTTCTCCTTTCAACTAAAGAAAAATCACTAAGTAATACCAGTGGGATAAAGCTTCTGCCAAGGTCTCTGGGACAAGAATTAAGTATTACATGCAAATCAAGCATGCATTACAATTTTGCAAAATAAATTCTTAGAAAACTCTTAGTTAAGCCTTTGTACTAACTATGCATGTAATGATGCTTTTATTAGAATATACAATGGTTTAATCAGTCATCATTCATGCTCACCGTTTCATGATTTGAAAAAAAGTCCCTCTCAGTAGCCCACTTGGAAATTTAAGGATATGATATTAGCGATTCTGCAGAACTATTTATGGGCAAGTTTCTATCAATGGGCTATTTTTTCAGTATTCAACTTTTAATAAGTAATACATGCTAATCTTTATAATATGTAATATCACATATTTATAAGCAGTGAGATTTATAAATGTTCAAATTATTTACATGTATTGTCTTGCTTGTGCCACAAAACAACCCACTGATGTAGGGAGAGGTGGTCTCTACTCATTTTTAGACCTGCAACTTCTGAGGCCTAAGCTGGTGTCTCGAGACTGCTGGCTGCGTGGTTTCCATGAGGTCACTGAGCCAGCTGCGCTAGGAATAGCTGGAGAGGGAAAGATCGTGACTCCCATGCCTGTGATTTCCCACCCCACCTCCAAGTCAGAGGACAAATTTACCTTAGGTCCCAAGAGTCCAGAAGTATATAGAATTAAAGAGATGGCCTAATTCCCTTACTAATTCTGATTTGGATTAATTTTTACTTGCTTGGCCCAAACATGATATAACTTGAGTGTCTTCCTCTCAAATATAAATACATTGACTTGTGAGCCCTGCTGCTTCTAGACCCCATACCAGTCTCCTTGCACATGGTGTCTGGTATTCTGCCTTAAATTACATTAATTACATTAATTTCTCAATGCGTCTTACCCTCCTTGCTGTAGTTTAATGAGGATTTTGCATTCCTTTCAAAACTAGAATGTCAATGTTTACAAAATAAGTGCATATGAAACATTTATTGAATGTGCTATTTTCTCATAAATTCAAAGTTTAATTTATATATTCTGAAATTTTAAAAAAAACTATCTTAAATTGAGGTAAAATGGTGGTTCCACAAATTATATAATTTAAAACAACAGAAAAGGAAAGTAATTTGAGGAACCAGACAACCAAAAAAAAAATTTTGTTTTAATTTTCAAGATCCACAATTACTTACAAAGGCAGGAATAAATGTTCACCTGAAATTCCTAATGTATGATAAACCCATCACTGAAACGTATTTTATTTTTCCTGATAATGTTCTCATCGAAAAATAAAATAGCTGTTACGTAAACAGCAAATACTGACATACAAAGTAAAAGTGGCACTTGGCACACATCCCTGACCATCTTATGATAGTCATACTCAGAATTATGGGTGCTTTCATCTACAAGTGAAATCTCTTTCAGCAGCACTTTCATAGGTCCTTAAAACATTTCTGAGTAAAGACAAAGCATGTTGCTTCAACTTTCAGAAATAAGAAAAGTTAGTCATCAAGGCGAAGTTACTGCCTGGTGTATAGAGGAAATCAGTGGGCACATAAGGGTTTGAATTAACAACTTCTGGGTCAATCATACAGTCAGTTAACAAACCTTTATTGAATATATTCTATGTGCTAGACCTGGCCTTAACCATTAGGGATAAAAAGACAAAGAACACCCTGTTATACCCTCAAGGAACTTAAAATTTAATAAAAGGAAACAGACTTTTCAAGTAAATGCAGAGAAGTACTATAGGTATTATAATAAAAATATGTACCTATTTTAAAGGGAAACTAAAAGTAAGATTAGCCCATTCTACTGAGGTACTGTAGAGAAGGTGCCCCATTAACTGAACCTCGAAAAATTATCAGGATGTTGAGCAGGGGGTCAAGGGCAAGGGAATGAGTTGTAGGCAGCGGGAGAATCAAGTGCACAGCATAGAGTTGAAATTGCACCATCTGCTCGTGGAACTCCAAGTGAAGTGGCTTAGAATAGCTGGACCTGTAGCCACTCTGCACCCTCAGCCCCCGTAGTTCTGGGTCTCCCTTTTGGTCCTGTTAGTATTGGGAATTCAGGGCTCCCGTCTCTGCTGCTGTTATCTGTCTCCTGCATCTGCTTTCAAATCAGGACTGCCAACATGACTGCACCCCTTGTCTGTTTTCTTAGTCCCCTGGGCCTAGAAAGCAATGTCAGCCATCTTTCAATCCCTCCTTAAAAGGCAAGACTGTCATCTAGACCATTTTAGACAGAATTCCTTCGAAGCAGAGCCTGCTATTGCCAAAGACAGGAAGTCAGGGTATTGGAGGTGATGGGTCTCAGAGATTCTTTGAAACAATCATCTGACCAACATCACAAAGAGCCAGACTTGCCTCTTAAATGGCAAGGATAATCAAGATGGTTATCAAAATAATTACAAAAGGTAATAGCTACTCATGTATTTTACCTACTGTCGTGCTAGATGCTTTAAGTGTACTGTCTGCAGTCCTCACAACAGCTCTGCCAAGTGTTTGCTTCTTCCTGAGTTTTTATAACCAAGGCTCAAGGAAGTAAAGCTAGACTTGCAAAGCCTATCAGTGGAAGAATGAAAACTGAACTCATGGCTGTCTGACTCCAAAACTCAGTCTCTTTCTACGACGTAACTCCTATAAAGAAGAATGATCTAATGACCTGGAATTTCACACACCACATACAGAAATTAATTTCATTATACATGATACACTTTACATGCACTTTTAGCTTTTTACTTCCATTCAATAAATACTTTCAAGCAGCTACTGTGAAGCAGGCCTGAGTGTTTAGGGAATCAAAACAGAATGAAATAATTCTTGCCCTCAAAGAACTTATTTAAAATCTAGTGGGGATAAAAAGGCAAGGACACAAAGATCTTTAATATAAATCAAAATATTACTTGGACACAAAGATAAGTACTGCTACTGAGGTGTAAATGGAGGTTTCTTGATGTTCAGATGCAGAAGTCTCACGGGTCAGAATGTAATTATAAATGCTTACTGAGCACTTACTTTGTTTTGGCTCCTGTTTTAAGTACATTACATTTAATTCTACTGTGTCTGTATTATTATTCTTATAATTTTAAGGATGATTTTAAAGAGTTCATTTCAAAGATGAGGAAAATGAGGTCTAGAAGACTAAAGCAATGTGTCCAAAGATACCTATCCAATAAGAAACTAAGTTAGATGTAAGCCTGTAGTAGTAGGCTCTCAGAGCCCACACACTTAACTGCTCTGACATTCTTCCTAGTTTGGGAAAGTCTCTTCTGAGTTGGGAAAACCATCCAAAGCCTGTCCCGAAGAAGGGATGGATTTCTAGTAGGTGGCAGAGATGGGATTACCTTGTTGGCATCTCTTTTTTTCTATCATAATGATGCTGAACAAATTGGGGTGCAGGGCTGTTTCCTTGCTTTGCAGAAGAAAAAACTCAGGCATTGGGAGATCAAGTGGTTCACCTTAAAGATCATGCAATTAATTTATGCCGGAAGAGGGAACCAGTCTGAGCCTCCCAACTTCGTGCTCAGTATCTTTTGCATCTGATGGCTCCATATGTCTCTACCCAACCCTACTCACTCAATAATTCATTAAACACTTCTTGACCTAAAAGGACTATGCATCCCTTATTTCAAGACAAATGTATAAGATTATAAGCTAGGAACTTCCCTTATCCAATTCACAATGTAAATCAGCTTGGAGGGAGTGGCATATGAGTGGAGGGTAGGGATAGTACTTTGCATCCCTGAAACATAATTGTTTCACTTGTATAAAGACTGTCATTCCATCCCTTCTCAACTTTTCCCTTACTAGATTAAATGACTGCAAATTTTATGCTTTCCTTTCCAATTTTAGCTCTAGGTGGTTTAATTCTTCTTACTGCTTTCTTCTGAAGTCTTTTCATGGTCCTCATATCTTGCTGAAATTGTGGGCCCCTAAATAAAATTGTGATTAAGGCCTGACTAATGTTAATTCTGGGAGGATTAATGAGCTTCTCTAACAAACTATTTTCTTAATGACAAAAACCAGTACCTTGCCTTAATATATAAAAATATATGAACATTTATAGTGTATTGTTAATTCATGTTTAGTTTGTCATCAGTTATAAGCCTTTTCCTTCCATTTTCAAAAATAGCCAGTGTACACTAATTAAAGAATACGGATTTAGTTTTTATGGCCCTCCATCCTTTGCCTCTCCTTTCAACTAGTTATATGTTTGTTTATGCTTTTTTGACACTATTGTCCAATTACCCAGTGACCCATGCTATCAGCAAAATCAATGCACGTGCATTGGATATATTCAGCCACTATTCAAATAACTGATGAAAATATTATATGTTGTCTGCCCATCAATCATGTTGACATATCTACTCACATAAGTCAAATACATTGTGCATGTTTACAGATACAGCTACCGCCAAATGTACAAATAGTGTTAGGAAAAAACAGAACAATGAATATTAGCCTTTACAAATAGTGTTGTAAGGAAGCAAATGTTTGTCATCAAGACCAGATAGAATATCTTTTTATTCAAAAATTTGAGCATGTCTGAAAAGTATTGCAAACTTTCCAACTAAATTGATGGATAAACTCATGCTCACTCATACCACTTCACTAAAGTTATAGTAAAGTGATCAGACCAAAATTCAAAAATTCACAAGGACCAAGAGAATGAAAGAGGAGTCTATAGCAAAAGACAGAAAGAGATAGAACAAGTGGCAACTGCCTTAATAGACCCAAAAAAGTAGACCCTATAAGGAAAACATGGCCCCTAAAGTACTTAGACTTTATGGCATGCAGATAACTCTGGGTGAGTAGGTAGAGGCAGAACTAAAATCAGAAAGGTTTGCTGAAGATATAAGAAGCAATTAAACCACCGGATCCACTTCACAACTCCTTTCCACATAAGATGGAAGGTTTTGTCTCTGGAAAATTCTATCAGGCCAAGGCACCCTAGGCACAGGGCACCCTAGAGGTTGGCAGTGAGAATTCTGATCTCCAGACAAGTTCAAGAGAATCTTCTCTGGAGAATCTGCCTGCCCAAAAAAAAAAAAAAAAAAAAAAAAAAGCTTACAAATACTGACACTGGAAGTTCCATTGAAATGATCCAGCTAGATCACCTGAGAATGGAACCCAGATCAACAAGCTCTAGCTAACACACAAAGCTTCCAACCAGCCCTTGAATACCTTGCACAACAGCCAATAGCCAAAATGCATAGGTCTCGAATGTGAAAGACAGGAGCCCAAACAAACAAAAATAAGTGAAGGAAGGAAATATAGACTATGAACCAAGCAAATTCTGTCATTAATATCCTGAGGGAACTAAAGGAAGAACTGGCATTCATGAAATAAGAACATGATGATTCTTTTAATTCAGAAAATAAAAAGGAATCCTTGGAAATTAAAAATATGATAGCAGACTTGAAAAACTCAAGAGAGGTGTTGGAGGGTAAAGTAGAGAAGAGTTTCCAGAAAGTAAATCAAAAAGACAAAGAAAATAGAGGGAATAAATAAATAAAATTAAACAAATAGAAAAAGATTTAATAATCAGTAAAAAGAGGCCAGAGAGAAGGATGAAAGCAACAGGAAAAAATTATTAATGAAATAATTCAGAAGAATTCCCCATAAAACTTTCTAGATTGAAATGGACTACTAAGTTCCCAGGACAATGGAGGAAAATAAACTTACAACATGAAGTATCTTTATAATATATCAGACAGGGCAAACTTACAATTCTAAAAAGTCAAAACTCTCCAAAGTACTCAGACAACTCTTTTTAAACTAATAAATTCTTAACTATATTAAATAGTTTCTATTCCAATACTTTTTAAAACATTCATTCTCTTATACTTTAAAGTTTTAAATCACAAAGTTAATATATCGGATTCTCTTAAACAAAGCAAACACTTTAAATAACAAATACAGATTATCTTTATTAACACAAAAGCACCAATGTTGTAGGTTTGATTTATTTCATAATCTATACTTTTAAATTTCTATTGAAGTATAGTTGATTAATAATGTTTCAGGTATACAGCAAAGTGGTTCAGTTTTATAAATATATATAATATATATATTCTCTTTCAGATTCTTTTTCATTGTAAGTATTACAAGATATTGACTATAGTTCTTTGTGGTATACAGTAGACTCTTGTTGCTTATCTATTTTATATATAGTAGTGTGTATTTGTTAATCCCAAATTCCTGATTTATCCCTTCCCTCCCTTTCTCCTTTGATAACCATTAATCTGTCTTCTGTGAGTCTATTTCAGTTTTGTAAATAAGTTCATTTTTATCATTTTTTAAGATTCCACATATAAGTGATATCATATAACATTTGTCTTTCTCTGTCTGACTTACTTCACTTAATATAATAATCTCTAGGTCCATCCATGTTGCAGCAAATGGCATTATTTCTTTCTTTTTTATGGCTGAGTAATAGTCCATTGCATATATATATATATATATATATATATATATATATGTGTGTGTGTGTGTGTGTGTGTGTGTGTGTGTGTGTGTGTATACATACACACACACAACATATTTTCTTTATCCACTTATCTGTCTATGGACATTTAGGTTGCTTCCATATCTTGGCTATTATAAACAGTGCTGCTATGAACATTGGAGTGCATGTATCTTTTCAAATTAGAGTTTTTGTTTTTTCCAGATATATGTGGAGGAGTGGGAATTGATGGATCATATGGTAACTCTATTTTTAGTTTTTTAAGGAACATCCATACTGTTCTCCGTAGTGCCGCACCAATTTACAGTCCCACCAACAGTGTAGGAGGGTTACCTTATATCCAAACCCTCTCCAGCATTTATTATTTGTAGACTTTTTGATGATGGCCATTCTGACTGGAGTGAGATAATACCTCATTGTAGTTTTATTTGCATTTCTCTAATAATTAGCACTGTTGAGCATCTTTTCATGTGCTTGTAGGCCATCTGTATGTCTTCTTTGGAGAAATGAATATTTATGTCCTCTGTCTATTTTTTTATTGGGTTGTTTGTTTGTTTGTTATTTATATTGAGCTGTTTAAGCAGTTTGTATATTTTGGAAGTTAATCCTCTATCAGTCACATCATTTGCAACAAAATCCAAAGTTAGTAGAAGGAAAGAAATCATACAGATAAGAGCAGAAATAAATGAAATAGAGACTAAAAAGAAAAAAATATCAATGAAACTAAAAGCTGGTTCTTTGAAAAGATAAGCAAAGTTGATAAACTTTTAGCTAGACTCATCAAGAGAAAGAGGGAAAGGGCATAGAACAACAAAATCAGAAATGAAAAAGGAGACATTACAACTGAAACCACAGAAATACACAGGATCGTAAGAGACTACTATGATCAACCATATGCTGATAAAATGGACAACCTACAAGAAAGGGACAAATTTGCAGAATGGTACAATCTCTCCAGATTGAACCAGGAAGAAATAGAAAATATGAACGACCAATTACCTGTACTGAAATTGAATACATAATTTAAAAACTCCAAACAAACAAAAGTCTAGGATTAGATAGCTTCACGGTTGAATTCTACCAAACATTTAGAGAAGTTAATGTTAATGTCTATTCTTCTTAAACTATTCCAAAAAAATTGCAGAGGAAAGAACACTTTCAAACTCATTCCATGAGGCATCACCCTGATACTAAAACCAGACAAAGACATCACACATACATAAAAATTACAGACCAATATCACTGATGAACATAAATGCAAAAATCCTCAAAAAAATACTAGAAAATCAAATCCAACAATATATTAAAAAGGATCATACACCATGATCAACATAATTGTACACCTGGGATTTATCCCTGTGATGCAAGGATTTTTCATTGTCCACAAATCAATCAATATGATACACCACATTAACAAATTAAAGAATGAAATCCATAGATGAAGAAAAAGCTTTTGATAAAATTCAAAATCCATTTATAATAAAAACTCTTCATTGTGGGCATAAAAGGAACATACCTCAGCACAATAAAAGTCATATATGACAAACCCACAGCTAACATGCTCAGTGGTGAAAAGCTGACAGCATTCCCTCTAAGATCAGGAACAAGACAAGGATGTGCACTCTCACCACTTATATTCAACATAGTTTTGGAAGTTCTAGACACAGCAATCAGACAAGAAAAAGAAATAAAAGGAATCCAAATTAGAAAGAAGTAAAACTGTCACTGCAGATGACATGATAATACACATAGAAAATCCTGAAGACACCACCAGAAAATGACTAGTGCTCATCAATGAATTTGGTAGTTTCAGGATATTAAATTAATATACATAAATCTGTTGCATTCCTATACACTAACAACAAAATATCAGAATGAGAGATTAAGAAAAGAATTTCATTTACCATTAGATCAAAAAGAATAAAATACCTAGGAATGCATCTACCCAAGGTGGCAAAAGACCTGTATTCTGAAAATTATAAGACACTGATGAAAGAAACTAGAGAGGACACAAAGAGATGGAAAGATATACTATGTTCTTGGATGGGAAGAATCAATATTGTTAAAGTTGCCATACTATCCAAGGCAATATACAGATTTAATGCAATCCTTATCAAATAACCAATGGTATTTTTCACAAAACTAGAACAAAAAAATTTTTTTTAAATATATATGGAGACAAAAGATCCCGAATAGCCAAAATAATCTTGAGAAAAAAGAAAGGAGTTAGAGAAATCACACTCCCTTACTTTACACTATACTACAAAGCTATAATAATCAAAACAGTATAGTATTGGCACAAAAACAGACACATACATCAATGGACAGAATAAAAAGCCCAGAAATAAACCCACGCACATATGGTCAATTAATCTATGACAAAGGAGGCAAGAATACACAATGGAGAAAAGACAGTTTCTTCAATAAGTGGTGTTGGGAAAACTGGAGAGCTACATGTAAAAGAATGAAATTAGAACATTCTATAACACCATATAGAAAAATAAACATAAAGTGGATTAAAAATCTAAATGTAAGACCGGAAACTATAAAACTCCTAGAGGAAAACATTGGCAGAACACTCTTTGGCATAAATCTCAGCGATATTTTTTTGGATCCATCTCCTGGAGTAATGGAAACAAAAGCAAAAATAACAAATGGGACCTAATTAAGTTTAAAAGCTTTTGCACAGCAAAGGAAACCATAAACAAAGCAAAACGACATCTGTATTTTTAATTCAAAATTGTACTAGGGTTAAATCACTTACCCAATTTAGGGGAATATTATTGTCTCACACAGGCTGAACTTACTGAGTTGAAATTGTAGATCCTAACATCCTATAGTGCAGAGAAATAATGATTCTAGGATGATTCTATCCAAGACCATCCATGTTGCTAATTCTTCCACAATTGATTGGATTCAACAAATTTCACTGATCCCTAATTGGATTCTGGATTCTTATCAATCTTTGTGAAGTTTTGATGCTATCTCACTAGATTCTACATTCATCTATACATTATCATCATTCTATCAGCCACATTCCCTAGTCATTCTTATTAAAGAAACCATAGTACTAATTTGTTTTAGTTTATGAAGAGGATTCAAATCCTGTTTCTGTCAAGTTCTAGTTCCATAACATAAACAAGTTTTTCAATTGCTCTAAATCTCAGTTTGCTCTTCAATAAGATGGAAAAGAGACAAAGTAACTAAAATTGCTTCACAGGATTTCATTACCACTTTATAAACTGTTAAAGAGCTATTTTAATAAGGTAGGAACTATTTGCATTTCCCCCAAAAAAGCAAAAAGAAAAAACAAAATTAAGTTTCTCTCCCATATTATTTAGGGCTGGGACACAAGGAAAACAAGTCATTGTACTGTCACCAAAATAAAGAGATATACTGAAAAATACTGATAATTCTTTTTAAAACACATGCCAGAATGTATACATCCAAATTAATGTCATATTATTCAAAGTACCTTTGTAATATCATCATTTGCTTAATAGTTTTGCTCACTTATTTCAAGATCTGTAGTACAGTCTTGTTAATATTCACAGTGCTGTGATTCTTATCCCTTGAAAGTGAATTTGGTTTTAAAAAGAGTCATAAGTCATTTGACTACAAAGCTATTCATTGCTAACTGTTCATTAACTGGGGATTGGTTTATACACTGAAGTACTCTACAGTCATGAAAAAATATGAAAACTATGTATGGATATGATATGATCTCCAAGATTTTCCTTAACAAAACAAAGAAATTGTTTGTGAGCACATTAGTATTTACCTTGAAAAATCCAAAACAAATAAACACACTTACATAACTATATTTCCTTAAAATGTGTCTGAAAGAATATCCACAAAGGCAAACTTTGGTATCTTCTAGGTCAGAGAATTATGTGAATTTATTTACTATTAACAAAATAGATTTTTTACAAGTAAAGTCTGAAGAAGAAAGTAAGAAAAATCACGCTGAATATTTGTGGATAAGACTGAAATTAAGGAAATGAGAGTGATTTTCTTATGAAACTCACACATTCTTTATGTAGCAATTAAAAAATTCCTTTTTAGAAAAGATTTGACTTCTTCCTTTGATGATCTGATGAACAACACATATTTTGAAGTATACATCCTATACATTTAAGATGCTTGGTTTTTTAAAAAGTACAATATTCTCTTTACCTTAAAGTCATACCTTACATATGTTAACATATAAAAATAAATCTGATAGACTAAAACAGCTTTTTACTTTCCTATAATTCTGCAAATTACTGTTACAAATGCATAGAAATACGTTTTCTCCAGCTATACAAGTCCTTTCTAATATCATAATTAATCTGGTTTTAAAATTTAGTGTGTCATTAACTATGAATAATGAATAAAACTTCTGATAAATAAGAATTCCTTTAAAATTACATATATTTTCTGTAACACTTGGCATTTTAAATACTATTACCAACTTAGCCTTTATTTGTGTGTGTGTTTTCTGAAAATTTGTGTAATGATTACCAGAGCTTTCTGTTCCTTTTCACCTGTGGTTGTTTGTGTGTTTGATGCAGAATCTAATATTTGTAGGTATGTATGCTGTGCATATATACATTTGCAAGCACACACCATCACATTTGTAGCATTAGGACTTGCTATAGGTAGCAAGAAAAATAAAGTGCATTATTAGACCTGTTTTAATAGCAGAGTTTACTATTATCTTTAATAAATGAACACAGCCTTAGTAAAGACAAAAGCACAAGAATGGTAAATCACTCTTACTTTCAAGGACTGAACATTCTTTCAAACAGTTAACTGCAAAATGCATAAAACTGTGAAACACATAAAAATGGTATGTAACAAATAGTAAAACATAATGGAAGTTTAACTGTTAAAAGAATAAAACCTGTTAAATGAATAACAGCAGTAGCCAAGCCGGCTATGATTTCATGCTTTTCCATTGTAAAGTGTAGGAATCCATTCACATATAATAATTCCAGAGGGAAAGTTCCACAGTTTTAAGGTATTTGTGGAGTAACAAGTCAGCTTCACTAGAATCCTTCTCATTTTAAAGACAAACAAAACCTGCTGATGCTGCACATTCCTGAGAAAAGTAAAGATTTAACTTCCCAAGAATTAGAAATGCTTAGTTATCTGCTTTCCAGAATAATTTGCTATACCCTTACAAAAGACAGACACATACGAAAGCACAAAATAAGTGTTTGTCATCAAAAAAAGTGCACATATAGTAAGAACCAGTCTGCTGACTTATACAATAGCTGGTGAGCTCCTTCCCAGGTTTCTCTAGTTCTCTGTATTGTACACACTTCCTCAACAAGAGAGAATTGGTATATTTTGCAAGAGATTGTTCTTTTTTCTAGTTTAACAAAATTAAACTCTTAACTTACATTTGACAAAAATAACTGAACTGGGAAAACTCTCATTACTTCCTACCTAATTCCTTGTGGTAGATTGATTGCACTATTGACCCTAATTCTTTACTTTATTATGTGACTTTGGAGTTTCTCCCATTAAAGCAAAGAATATTTCCACACCCAATGTGACTTGCTTTGGTCAGAAGAATGAGGTAGAAGTTACAATGCCCAGTTCCAAACTTAGGCCTCAAGAGGCCTTGCGTGTCTCCAATTACTCCCTTGCATCTTTTTCATTACAAGGGGAAGACATCTTGGGGCTATTTGCTGATCATGGGGAGAGGACAATGAGAGATACATTGAGCAGAGCCACTCCAGCCAACTGTAGACATGAAAGAGAACTCTGTCAAGATTGGCAAAACTGTCCACCTGAGCTTAGCCTAGATAAGCTGACTTACAGAATCATGAAAAATAATAAATAATTATTACTTTAAGCCACTGGGTTTTGGTATAGCTAGTTACTCAGCAATATCTGATATTTCCTCCAACACTTTTTTGGTCATTTCTTCTTTCTATATAAATGTCCCTCTTGATCATTTTGTAGGCTCACGAGCCACAGGAGTGTGTCAACAACTTAAGAAGTATTGCCTTAGACTAGGAGTTTCAGTTTCACTGTAGGTTTTAAAATCTCTCCTACTCTCTAAAGAACTCTTTAAAAAGCATGCAATAGGATAATTTGATTTCTCTTTACTCAGCCTTATCTTTAATCAGGTAAATTAATCTCAATAACATCAGATTATTCAAAGGAAATGACCACATAATACAAGATATTTGAATTATTAAGTATTTATAGATTCTTACTTCACAGAGCTACGTTCTCAATCTTTACAAAAATCTTCTACACAACAATTTATAGGTGGAAGGACTATCTTGGGAGAAGCCAAGTGAATATACTTTACAGCGGACTTATATTGAAAAGTCACCCAAAAGGATTGGTCAATCAATGAAAATGGGATTGCCAAAAAGTGAAAAAAGAAAAATCAAGAAGGACTAGAGGTGGATAACATATAGAAGGGCAGGATGAGGACTTTTACAGAATAATCAACCAAAGAGGAAAATAACCATAATTACAAATTAATTAATTAATTAAACTATTTAAACTCTAGAAATTGTCTTAAGGGCATATAGCAAATGAGGAAACACTTATTGAAGAAAATCTACTTAATCTTAGTAACAACCATGAAAGTCTATGGCATTTTAACAACAATTTGCTACAGTCCTACCTCCCTGCTCAGTGTGATGGAATATCCACGCTGGGTGGGAATAGCCAGGAACACAGGGCTCTCTTCACTGTCAAACACCCAGGCAAGGGCTACAGTATCTCTCCAGGAGAGGCAGGCCACTGACATTTCCCATCTCCACCCACCTCAGCTCCATGTTGCAGAAGCCCTATTCCAGGCAAGAAGAGTTGAGGGCTAGAGGCTCTCTTCCTCTACCCAGTACTCATTCATAGGGCAGAAGTTCTTCCCCAGGTACAGCAGACCAATAATATTGTTCCAACTCACTCACAGGGCAAAGGTTTCATGCCAAGAGAGGCAACCTGAGAAGACTCAGAGGCACAGCCCATGCCTAGCATGCTACTCGTAAATGAGGCGTGTCTCTTCTAGAGAAACAGGACTCCATCTCCTCCCCCAGGCCTAGGGCAGTGGTGCAGAGGTTCTGCCCAGGGGAGAGAGGTAGGATAGAAGAAAAAGGAGTTCAAAAGTGCTTCTGCACCGCCCCCCCCCCCCAAAAAGTGCTTCCTAGAGGGATTAACTTCACTAGGAATAGACAGTGGGAACTTCAGGCCTAAGGGTACTCTCAGAAACAGTGGGGATTCTGGTGGTAAGCAATTAAGAGTTGACCAGTAACTTTATAGACCAACAACTAACCATAGATCAGCTTGAAGTTTACTGGAAAGACCCAGGGAAAAATACAGCTAGGAAGAGCCCTCCTGGGGTCAAAACAAACCTTGAAGTCCAACCTTAAACACTTCCCCTTCAAAGGGGCTCGATTTAATTGGATCAGACTATGGGGAAATGTATGTTCCCGGGCACTGTCAAAAACAAGAGAGCAATCAGTGGAGCCTAACAGGTAGGTGTGATGTCAGCATAGGCAGGCAGGATAACAGAAAGATAATGGAAAGAGACAGTCAAATAGTGCCCTGGAGGAAGAAAATGACTTTATTAAAACATTCCAACATAGTCACTAAACAAAGAAGCAACAACAACAACAAGCTCCACAGAGTGTAGAGGAGGAGGAGGAATCTGTACACAGAGATACTATAGCAGATTAGCTAAAAGGTTTGATTTTCAACAAAAATAATGAAACATGTAAAGAAACAGAAAAGTGGGGCCCACATACAGAAAAAAAAAAGCAGGCAATTGAAACTGCCTTGAGAAGGGCCCAGATGTCAATGTAGCCAAAAAGAGTCTGTAAAGCAATTATCATGAAGTAAAGAGATAATGGAAGGTATGATGACAATGTGCCATTAAATGTGGGATATCAATTAAGAGAGAAATTATGTTTTAAAAGAACCAAATAGAAATTCTGGGATTGAAAAGTACAATAACTGAAATGAAATACTCACTAGATGGGCTCAACAGTAGATATGACCTGGCAGAAGACACAATCAGCAAACCTGAAGACAGATCAATAGAGATTAGGCAATATGAAGAACAAAGAGAAAAGTTGATATAGAAAATAAGCAGAGCCTCAGAGAAATTCTATTAGGCAAACTAGCAAACATGTAGTGAGAGTGTCAGAAGGAAAAAAGAGAGAAATAAGAAGAAAAATTGAAGCAATAATAACTTAAAAGTTCCCAAATTTGATTTTTTTAAAACTACACATCTAGAAACTTATTGAATTCAAAGTAGGATAAAAACAAAGAGCTCTACATCCAGACATATCATAGTAAAAATGTTGAAATCCAAAGACATGAGAAAAAATCTTTAAAGCACCAAGAGAAGAAATGAAACAAGGAAATCACCATAAAATTAAAATCTGACATCATATCAGAAACAATGAAGGCCAGAAGTCAGTGGCATGGCATTTTCAAAGTGTTGAAAGGGGGGAAAAATGTAAATCAAAAAACTAAGAATTTTACACCATGCAAAACTCTTTCAAAAATTAACATAAAGTACATTCCCAAAACAGAAAATTCATTGCTAGCAAATCCAGCTTATAATAAATACTAAATGAAGTTCTTCAGGCTGAAAGCAAGTAATCCCAGGCAATAATTCAAAGTGTTTATATTATTTATTATCAGACAAAATGAACTTAAAAAGTCACTCAGGACATTTTATAATGATAACAGTGTTAAACCATCAAGAAGATACAAGCATCATAAATGTATATTATACAAACAACACAGCCCCCAAATACATGACACAAAGGCTGACAGAATTAAAGGGGAAAATACATCAACATTAATAGCTGAAGGCATCAATACCATACATTCAATAGTGGACAAAATAACAAAACAGAAGATGAACAAGCAAAGAAAAGTTTTGAACAATAGTTTAAACTAACTTGACCTAACAGACGTCACTGGAACACTCTACCCTACAACATCAGAATACACATTTTTCTCAGTGTCCATGAAGCATTCTCTAGCATAAACTGTATGCTAGATAATAAAACAAGCCTCAATAAATTTTAAAAGACTGAAATAATTTCAAGGATGTTCACCAATTTGAGACAGGAGGGAGGGGGCAGGGCACAGCCATTCAAGGAATGACAGCAATTAACACCAAGACGGTGGAAGCTTCAACTTCCAGTAGGCCTTGAGACCCAAGATGGCAGATTTGACTTCCAGTAGACATTGAGCTTCATTATACGCTCACTGTAATATATTAGCAAGGTAAATGACACTCTCACAGGTGCCATGACAGTTCCGAGGCTAATCATAAATGGTCAAAAAGTGAGAGGTGGTCCAGTCCCTGGGAACTCCAGCCCCTTCCCCAGGGTAGTTGGAATAATCCTCCCACTTGTTAGCATATAAAGTTACTGAAGCCCATAAAAACGAACACCCCCACACCGCATGGCCACTCTCCCTTCTGAGTGAGATGGACCATGCTCTGTCTACAGAGTGTGTATCTACTTTTACATTAAACTGAACACCAACCCTCACACTTCATGGCCTTTCTCTTGCCTTCTGAAACAGCCTGCACTGTCTATGGAGCATGTGTCTCTCTGAATAAATCTACCTTTACTCAACTGTGGCTCACTCTTGAATACTTTCTCGTGTGAAGCCAAGGACCCACACTTGGCAGGGTGCATTGTAAGGACTCAACCAAGACCCGGGACACGGCCATCCTCTCACCCCACATTTGTCTTTTTCCTATATCAAACTGACATGAAATTAGGAATCAATAATAAAAAGAAAATGAGGAAATTTATAAATACATAAAAATTAAACAGCATACACATAAATAACCAATGCAATAGGTAAAAGAAGAAATCACAAGTGAAATTAGAAAATAAGATGAATTAAAATTAAGACACAACATATCAAAACGTATGGCATGTATGTAAAGCAGTGCTTGGGAGGACATTTACAACTATAAATGTCTATATTAAAAAAGAAGACCTCAAATCAATAATCGAACCTTTCTTTTAAAAACACTGTAAAAAAGAGCAAACTGAACCTAAATCAAATAGAAGTAAGAAATTAATAAAAATAGAGGAGAAAACAGTAGAGAAAATCAACAAAACCAACAAAACAAAAACTTGGTTCTATGACAAGATCAACACCATTAACAAACTTTTAGTCAGACAAAGAAAAAAAGATAGAACATTCAAATTACTAAAATCAGGAATGAAAGAGAGGACATCACTACCAAATTTACAGAACTAAGAAGTGTAATGAAATACTATAAAAATCTTATGCCAATAAATTAAATAAGGTAGATAAAATGAACAAATTCATATAAAAATACAAGTTACTGAAACTCCTCAAGAAAAAACAAAATCTGAATAGACTTACAACAAATAAAGAAATTGTATTAGTAATGAAAAGACTTCCTACAAGGATATCCCAAGCCGAGACGGCTTCACTGATGAACTCTACCAAATATTTAAAGAAGAATTAACACCAGTTCTTCACAAACTCATGTTAAAAAATAGAAGAAGAAATAATTCCCAACTAACTCTATAAGTTCAATATTACACTGAGACAAAAACCAAAGGAGTTCGAAGAAAAGAAAACTATAGATCAGAATTTCTTGTGAATATAGATGTCAAATTTTCCAACAAAATACTAACAAACGGAATCCAGCAACATATAAAAATGATTATATACTATGACCAAGTGGAGTTATCCCAGAAATGTAAAGTTTGTTTCATATACAGAAATTAATCAATATAATAAAACATATGAGTAAAGGACAAAAATTACATGATTATCCCCATATATGCAGAAAAAGCACTTGATAAAATCGATTAGTCTTCTATAACTAAAAAAAAAAAAAGAGTTCAACCAGGAAAAGAAGGAAACTTTCCCAACCTTATAAAATATATTCATGAAAAATATAGAGCTAACATCACACTTCATGGAGAAAGACTAAATGCTTTGTCCTACATCGAGGAACAAGACAAGGATGTCTACTCTAGTTACTTCTATTCATCATTTTACTGGAGGTTATGATCAAGACAATTAGGCAAGAAAAAGAAATAAAAAGCATCCAGATTTGAAATGAAGAAGTAAAGCTATCTCTATTTATCGATTACACGACCATTTATATGAAAAATCTTAAGGAATGCACTAAAACACAATTAGAACTAATTAACAAGTTCATCAAGTTTGCAGGATAAAGGATCAATACACAAAAATTAATTGAATTTCTATATCTAGCAATAAACCACCCTTAAGTGAAATTAAGAAAATAATTCCATTTATAATAGCATCAGAAGAACCAAATCCTTTGGAATAAATTTAACAAGATAAGTGTAAAACTTATGTTCTGAAAACTACAAAACATTGCTGATAGAAATTAATAAAGCACATAAATAAGTAGAAAAAAATCTCATGTTCATGTATCAGAAGACTTATTTTTTAGATTTCAATATTCACCAAATTGATCTACAGATTTAATGCAACCCTTGTCAAAATTCCACCTACTTTTTTTTTCAGAAATTGACAAGCTTATCCTAAAATTTATATGGAAAATTCATGGGATCCAAAATAGTCAAAAAAAAATCTTGACTGAACAATTTTTTGAAGGACACTCACTCCCTAGTTTCAAAACTTGCTAAAAAACTATAGTAATCAAACAACTATAGTACTAGAACAAGTTTAGATAAGTAGATCAATGGGATATAGTCTAGAAATAAGAGCTCACTTTGCAGTCAACTGATTTTCAACAAGTTGAAAATAGTCTTTTCAACAAATGCTACTGGGAAAATTGGATATCCACATGCGCAAAAAAAAAAAAAAGTTGAAACTCTTCGTAACACCACACACAGAATTAATTTAAATGTATCACAGATATAAATGTCAAAGCTAAACCTATAAAACTTTTAGAATAAAATATGAGAGCAAATTTCTGTGAGTCTGCACTACTGCAGATGGTGGTTTGGCTTCCTGGGCTGGTTGTTACAGGTTATAGATCAAAGTTCAATTTTTACATGTGGTCTGGCCATTGTTCAATGATATATCTAGCCTCTCAGAATCAAACACTAGCTGTGGAATCTCCAGCAATTTACCCAATCTTTCTTAGCCTCAGTGACTTCATTTGTATAATTTGATTAGTAGTTGCCTCTACTACATAGGATAATAATTTATAGTCCATATAAATATTTTCTTAACTAAAAAAAATAGATCTAATAATGCCAATACATCAGCCATTTGTGAGAAATATAATAGTCCTTTGATACTGAGGAGATACTGAATTAGTGTATATAATATACTAGCACAGTGCCTGATACAAAGTAGGCAGACAATTGTTAGATCCTTTTTCTCTTTCCTTGGTTTTTCACTGTAGGATCAGCCATGTCACCCTATTTTGGTAGTGTTATCAAAGAGCAGGCTCTTGTCTTTTCAAAGAAAGAATTCAGAAATGAGACACGGAGGTCAAGAAAGTAAAGTGGCGATTTTTTTAAGAGATAGTACGCTCACAAGGGGAGAGTGAACAGACTCAGGTAAGAATCTGTGCTGAGTTTCTTTGGCAAGCTGGTTATATGAGGTGTAAAACCCAATGGGGAGAATATATTGGAGGGGAGGCGTTTGAGGTTATCTTTCCTGATCTTCATCCCAGCTCCATCTTTCCGAGGGAAGGAAGGATTTTGTCTTTCTTTGGTCTTGATCAGGAAGTTGGATGAGGGTATAATGAGTGAAAGGTTACATTCAGATGCTGGAGAGTCCTGTCTTGTCCCACCTTCTTTGTCTGCTTCCAGGATACTTATCAACCCAAAATGTATAGTTTCTTATCATTCCAGAGGTTCTTGCCTTTCTTGGTCTGCCGAAGGATCCACACTATTCACAAGATGTGTGGTTTCCTGTCATTTGGCCCAGTGTCCCCCTTTCTCTGCTCATATCTAGACATCTAGCCACCTGCCTGCTCTAACAGTAGTGTGTATACAAAGTGATAGCATACAATTCTATATGGTAAGAAGTATTCCAATACTATATGACGGCAAAGAGATGCTTTTTCTCCTTAAGCGCATACATATTTACTAAAGAAACTTAGATAATACTGCTAGCTTACTGAGAGTGAGCAACAGTCCTGAATGTGTTTCCCCATTCATTCAGTCACATACTTCAGGCTTCTATCCCTTTTGTAGATGAGTCTCTTCGGACTAAGACTGTCAATATTTCACACAAGTTTTATGTATGCAATTAAATAGTTTGGCATGGAATTAAAAGTCTGTTTCTGTTCTGTCCACTAAAGAACACACAAACAGTTGGATCAGCCGGGTGCTTTCCCCATTACAAATTTCATTTGGTACAACTTAGCCCTCATCTCTCATTTCAAGAATAATGTTGTTTATGGAGGATTAGCTTAGATGGTGTGAACTGTTTCTTAGTTTCTCTCTTTTCCAAATTAGCATAAGATGACAACCCACCCATAAGATGACAACAGTTGAAATGTGAACAGACATAACAAGAGTGAGGCCTGGAAAAGAAGTCATTAAGCCCACCCTGGAAGAGCATGTGGTATACATTCTAAGTCTACTGTGCCCTACAAGGGACCAGTCCATTCTTACCTCCAATAAATGGCTGTTTTGTCACAGAAATTATTTTACTTTTGCATTCCAGATGCTTTCCTATAATCTGGCCAGGGGCTATAAATGCACAGCTTATATAAAATTAATTCCAGGACATTCAAGTAAACAGGAGTTGTACCAACCTGAGTGCTGGGGTAACTTTCTAAAACAACAGAAAAATCAGTATACTGACTATGACCCAAAGATTCTAGTGAGTTGCATGTGGCAAGCATTCCAGTAAAGAGTCATAGAAGTATAATAAAGCAAGAATTCTATAAAAGTTTATTATTTTTAATACTTTCTATTAGTAGCCTGAGCATTTGGAAACTTGGCCAGCTTTTTCAGAATACACTTGTGGCATATGAAGTCTTCTTTGTTTTTCCATGCATTTATTTATTTATTTAGTAACCATTTGTAAACACTAATGAATAGCAGATAAAAAATGCAGAATTTAAAAATGAGTCTGAAGTTTTAAAGGGAACTGATTACCAATACGCAAAATATGGAACACTGCAGTCTTTTTTTTAGAAAAGTCACCTCTAATCCACTTTTAATTAAGGGATTTAACAGACAAACACATCTATTATATTTCTCACAGATTGCTGATATACCACCAGCAGCAGAACTATTGGAAGTATATTTGCAGGGGACAGTTCAGAGAAGATTTTTAAGGCCTATAAGTTATTACCATCATCTATACCAAAATGTCTTCAAGTTCAAAATGCATTCCTGTCTAGTGGAACATAGACAAACATTATGAAAGCTTGCGGTGACTCTAGAGCTAGCCTGGCCTTGGGCAAAAGTCTGATAGGAGACAAATTGCATTTTCCCAAAATAATCTTACTTTCCCATCATGCATATACTGATTCAATTTTTTCTGTCCTTGTCATAGATTCACCTGTTCATAGAACTTTATATGCTTTTAATTGTATAAGCTACCCACCACGGTAAATCAACACAACACTGTGTGGTCAGGCCACTCAAGATGGCTGTCCTCATGCTCTCTGTACATCTGCTGCTGACCATGCCTGCTTCACCTACACCCTACTCACTGGCTGACCTTTCTACATACTTGCCCCAAACCCCAGCTAGAGCTGCTTCTCACCAAAAGGGCAGCAAGAGGCATGCCCCTCTGCCGGTTTTCATGGTAACTGATGAGCTAATTGATGTCAATTCCCCCTACAACTGCTCACCTCCCCCTGCCTCTGGGAGCGAGGACTGCCGCACGTCTTGCTTGCTACCTGCTGCACACAGTGGGGAGTCACTCCAGGACCTGGCTTCAGATGGCTGTGTAAGAAATCCCTATCCATTAAACCATCGATGTCTCTGTCACTGACTCAGGGATCTTTCTTTAGTCTTGAAGCTGGGTGAATACAGGCCTTGCAGGCCTGAGGGGTGCAGCCCAACAGACACCAACTATCACCTCAGTTTAATTGGGTGGGTATTGATAGCTAGTATAAACAAAAGGCTCATTAGTAAGCTCTTACTTGTAGAAGTCACTCATGGCCCAGTTTAGACAAACAGCAATCCATAATACACATTCTCTTTTTTTCTTTTAATTTTTTTGGAGGGGTGGTAATTAGATTTATTTATCTATTTAATGGAGGTACTGGGGATTGAACCCAGGACCTTGCACATGCTAGGCATGCACTCTACCACCGAGCTACATCCTTCCCCAACATTCTCAAGAATGCATTAATTCTTAGCATTGAGGGCTTACTCTATGCCAGGCACTCCGTATGCTTTTCCTATATTATCTGATCTAATCTTCACAATAACTATATGATATTGGTGCTATTATTATCTTCATTCTACACATGAAGAAACTAAGTCACAGAGAGTTTAAATGACTTTAATATTGCATAGCTAATAAGTGTCAGATGGTCTTTAAATCTAAGCATCCAATCATAACATAGCATTTATTATTTACCACCCGATATTCTCTTTTCAGGGGAGTTGGGATAGCCACCCTTATTGTACTGTTTTGCATAGTTTCTAATTCGCACAGCATGTGGAAGTTTGTGTTTGTTCTAACTACTGAACAGTGTCCAATTTAAATAACCTGAAGACGAACTACCCCTTCAAATACAATCTCCCTCTGAAAAGTTTCATGCATATTTGTCTTGTGCTTTATGAAAAATCCACACTTGTGTGAACAAAGCAGGAGTCTGCTAATGTGCAAAGACTGAATGTTTTCAATGTCTGAGTTCAGCCAGGGGGGTGTGCTTACTGTGGCCCAGTACCAGGTGTGGGGTCCAGCCAAGTGTTAGTCATGTGTGTCTCAAAACAGCTGCTTAGTTTGCCAGTGTACAGCCACCTGATTTCATATCTTTGAAACTACAGTAGCTGCAAGCACATTTAAATCTGTCGTCTGTAAAATCAGAAGAATTAAAACGAAAATAGACTTTATAAGGTAATTACCTTTTACCAATAAAAATCAAGAAAATCAATCAAGAAAAGTGATTTTTTTTCCCCCACTAAAATCAAGTTATTTGTAGCATAATGATTGAGAGCCCACAGTGCCTGAATTAAAGCTCCAGCAACTTGACTGGGTCTTGAGCAAGTTACTTAAAATCTCCAGACTTCAGTTACCCCATCTGAAAACTGGGAGTTATAAATTGGGGATTAGGGTTGTTATAGAGACTGAAATAACAAATGTAGAGTTCTTCCAACAGTATGTCATCTGCTCCTGCTTCCCAAGAAGCACATATTTACACTGCAGGGCTTGCAAAGTGCTTTGATACCTTGATTCCTATTCTCATTCTCTTTATCAGTTTTTCTTGGGGGTAAAAATGATGGCTATCCTAATAAAGAGTAGAGAAAAAATGGCCAGAATGTATCCTTTACTAAATGAAAGCTACCACGGATTAATGAGATCAATTTTTCCTTTGGCTTATGGAAACAAAGGGGGATTATGGGATATCATTATAACCATGCAGGATAAACAAAAACATGTGTAGATATACAGAGAATGGAAGGACTAGAAAACACTCTACATAGAGCTGTTTGTTGTTGATGTTACCAACGCAGTGCACGAGCACCTTTTCCAGGGTAAAAGCAATTTTACTTGACTCGGACTCATGAATACTCTGACTTTCCTTTCTCAACTAACAAATTTATAGCAAAGAAGATGTTTACGTGCAAGTGTGTTAGCTGATCCACTTCGTTCACAACCCAAAATATTAAAAATAATATATTTTATGATAACAAGCATTAAAAAGTAAGCTCTCCATTCTTCTTCCCTCAGCATCCTCCAATAACCTACATACTTAAGTGGAGGATTTTCATCTGAATGGAAAAATGGAGGAAAATCTCAGAAATGAAAAAGATATTTAAAAACAAATGTAAACTACAATAACAAATTCACTGTATTAGGAAAAAAAAAACCCAAACAGCACTAAGTTCTAGCTTCCTCCGTTCCCTGAGTTGCTCAGTCTATCCAAGACAGGGTGGGGCTAGTGGCCACACAGATCTCCAGTGTGGTCAGTTGAGTACAAGAACACTCATTTACCCAAGTTCCCCTATTCTAAAGAATTCAGCAATCATTCATGGCAATGAGGCCAAACATGCTGTTGGCTTGACCACAGAGTCATCTAACATCTCTTGCCCCTTCACTCTTGGCTCACCCAGTCCTTGTTCTTGGCCACATCAGAGGTTTTGGTCTGGCTGCTCACACTCAGTGTATAATCCTGGAAGAAGGAGAGAAAAATCAAATAAAGATACGGTCAAACCAAGATTATGTTAATCATGCTGTTCCAGTTCAATAATACATGCACAACCAAAGAAATATTTGGGTCCTGAAGTAATTTTAAATTAAAACATGATAAATAAACTTAATGCTAAAAAACAAACATCCAAATGCATGAATATGAAACTGTCTCTAGTTCACTTGATTTTGCAATGTTTCTCTGGATAAGAACCATTCTCCTTTCTTTTGCTCCAGGAACCTCACTCCACTAGGAGGAAATCTGCCATTCAATGTTTCTCAGTTTCTATGTTAAATGCTTGTTGTTTACCCCCAAAGACACAATGTTCTGGGTCTGGTTAACTAATACAATTCCTGAGCACATTTTTTTCTCTCTAGGTTCCTTTCCACCTGGGAAACTCCTCGTAGGTGATCTAAGACAAAGCCAGAAAGTTCCATTTTCCCCTTCTCATCTCAAACAATTGACACCTCCACCTTTGTACATACTTAAATCACAAGAAATCATCTTGTCACTGTTAGTTTCTATGTCTGTTCTCATCACTAGATATTTTGTAGATATTTGGTGTCTCAAAGTCAGGAACTCTATATTACTTATCTTTGTAACCCTGGTGCTCAGATACTCAATAAATACTGTTAAATGAATGAATGAAGAAACCAGTAAATGGTTCAGAAATCCAAACTCTAATGGATTTCTTGGGAAAAGAATGGGAAATGAAACTGAGCAGGACCCTGTGCCCTCTCCCCTCCCCTGCCACCTTTTTGAGTTCCAAGGGGCAGATTCAAACAGTTGCTAATCAGGGCAGAAAACAAAGTAGGAGCAAGTCAAGAAACAATAGCGTAGCTCATTCCTCCTCAGGGGATGTACATAACAGGATATCTTTGAGTTCTTCTGCAGGAACTAAGGCCCCCACCCAGGTGGAGGATGGTAACTTCAGGCTGAGCACAAGATTCCTGAACATTGCTCTGTTACCTCAGCACCAAACAAGCAGAAGAAATTCACACACCTTGCAGCCCTCACCCCAAAGTCTGCCTTTAAAAACTTCTTCCCAAAAGCCATCAGAAGAGTTCGGGTTTTTGAGCACGACCACCCATTCTCTTTGCTTGGCTCTTCAATAAACCTTTCTCTGCTTCATACTCCAATGTTCCAGTTTGTTTGGCCTCACTGTGAATAGGGCACATAAACTTACATTCAGTAACAGAAAGACGAATTGTACAACCAGTATAGTTATCTAGCAACCGAGTGAAATGCAGGCTTTGGATGTAGGTCAAGCACTGGAAAGTCAAAATCAGTCCTAATGACTATAGATATTTTTCTACTCAAGAAAGTAAAAGAGACACTCAGATGGCTTGTCTTCTTATGGCTCATCTAGAAAGCATCCATGAATCTAGAAGGGGGAAATCCTGAATATACAAGAGGTCGAGTGGTGTTGCAGATTGGGTAGATGACTTATGTGTTACAGGAGTTAGAATATTATCCTACAGAGTATTACCCAACACACTAATAAAGTGACTCACAAGAATTTCTCTTTTTATGCTAAGTTTTCAATCAGAAAATGGGCATATGCCAAGAAGAGAACATGAACTAACAGAATGTCTATTCCCATCAGTGCTTCAACCATTCTCTGCACACAGGAGGGGGCCATTAGATGTTGACTCATTCACTAAGTACTTTCCTGCCTTCCAGCACCGAACTGACTGGAAAATGTTTATTGTCCCTCGCTCAGTGCCCAAGTCAAAGCCGGTCTCTACCTCAGTGCACGTGAAGAGAAGCATTTCACACTGGGAAGAGCATTTCCAACATGAAGGAAATAGCTCAAGTCCAATGTACACATGGTTTGATGTTTAAAAAAAAAATTAAAAAGCTTTATAAGCAAAGAGGTTACAACTCAATGTAGTTTTTCAGTCTTGGTGAAAGGGACCATTCAGAACACTCTCCCTAACTCAGCTGAGACCCATTTGGGGATACTAAAAAATATCTTAGATGTTTTATCAGACTGTCTACTCAGAATCACAAATCTTTACAGATTTTAGAATACTTCTGAACTAAGCTTCAGACTCATGTAAAAGTACAAGGCTCCATTAATGCCAATGTTCTGAGGGCTGATGAAAGTCTATTTCCATTAGAAATCCTAGCATGAGGGTCACTAGGAAAGTATGTCATTTTACAAGAAAACATCACTATTATACCCCTAATCAAATGTGGAAATTTAAAGAATGCATGCTTCCAAAGTTTAAGAAATATGCTCATAAGGTATCTGTTTTCTAAGCCTAAAAAAAATTCCTACAGAACAAGTATTTGTAATTTTTTCTTTTTTTGCTAAAATGTCGTATGAGAGCTACATGAGTACAAAAAAACTAAAGGAACAATCATCAAGGCATAGGTATAAATATAAGGAGTTAGGGTTGGGGCAGTCGCCATCATTAATAGCATATGAAGAACTGATGACTTACTGTTTGTGGAACAAGGAGGGAGATTCATTAATCAGATATTGGGAGGATATCTGCAAATCAGACTGGACAGCCTACAAAGTAAAAAATATATTTCTCATGCACTTTCAGGGAGGACTTCAAGGAAAGAAGAGTGATTTATTAGACTGGTAAAGCAGAAAAGTGTGTTTGTACAAGGGTGACCCAGGATCCAATCTTCCTTCACCTTCAGACTAGTTGGCCTACTGCATGGGTACATATTCTTATTTATACAGCAGGGAGCTACAGAAGCAGGCTCTGCCCTGACAGAGGAGGCCTACGGGTTTCCTGCTTCACTGCCTACAACTGAGTGAAAGACTCTATCCAATTCTGTCAAAGACTGAGTCATCCAAATGTGGTCTCAGGCTACATTCTCCAATTCAGCCTTATTGTAATAAAAACTGGTATGTTGATCTCCATCTGCATTTTGTGTCTACTTCTCCATTGGTTCAGAAGCCACGTTGGAAGGAGACATGATTATCACTCCCAAAACCTCAACAACCACCAATGTTTAAGGAAGGAGACATGGAAAGATAGTTCTACTGGTGAGTGGTGTACCATGAGAGAGTAGCCTCATGGAAATCAGAAGAGCTGAGTTTCAAGAAGGAGTGGGTGATTAATCATCAAATTAATGGAGACTTCCATTTCAGCCAGGATGAGAATGTCCAAGTGAGGTATAGGGGCTCAGACCAGTTGGTCCTTACTAAAGTTGTCAGCTAATCAGCATCCAATCACCGGATTCCAGCAAAGAAACAGAATGCAAAGCCAGGTTTAAAAGGTTCTTGTCACCAGTTTCAATGTGTGGAGGCAGGGGTTTTTCCACCAGACCAGCAAGCAAGCAATGCTCAGACACCAGCTGGGTGTCCTACAATTTAACTCAATTCTGACACTATCTGCATCAAGATAGCATCAGACCCCACAGGTTAAGGGTTTAGCCCTACAAGACCCTCCCCTCTTCGGACACCAATCACAATCTCAGGTTATCACTGTATCTGACTGACAAGTTATAGGTTGAAGGTTCCAATGACCCCATTCCTTGGACTTCAGATGCCAGTCACATGTCCAGATTATTACCTGTATTTCTGACAAACTGGCTATAAGTCAGAGATTCCCACAAGCCCCTCCTCAGGTTCAATAAATTTTCTAGAGTGACTCACAGAACTCAAAGAAACATTTTACTTACTAGATCACCTTTATTATAAAAGGATATAACTCAGGAACAGCCAGATTGAAGAGATGCATAGGGCAAGATATGAGAAGGGTCACTGAGCTTCCATACCTTCTCCAAGTGAGACAGCAGGGAAGAGGGCAGGGCACAACCATTAAAAGAATGGCAAAGCCATTGAGGACAGGATGTAAGCTGGTTAGAACCAACTAGGCCCAAGATGGCAGAAGATATGACTTCTAATATACCTCGTTCTTCATTATACACTCATTATAATAAAATTAGCCATGCAGATTAGAAGTACCCATCGGGTACCGACACCATGACACTTCTGATCAAGACTAAATAAGGACAAAAATCCTTCCTCCCCTCAGGAAGATGGAGCTGGGATGAAAATCAGGAAATATGACCCCAAACCCCTCTTCCCTTAATGAATATTCTGCCCATTCATTTTTACACCCCATATAACCAGCTTGCCAAAGAAACTCAGCACAGCTACTCACCTGAGTCTGCCTGCTCTACCCTTGAGAGTTGTACTATTGCTTAATAAATCCTCACTTTGCTTTCTTGACCTCCATGTCTCATTTCTGAAATCTTTCTATGACGAGACAAGAAGCTGCTCTCCAGTAACACAAGTGCACTACTCGCCCGATACCTCCATGTGTTTACCAATTGGGAAGCTCACTGAAACTCATCAGTGAGTTTTTATGGAAGCTTCAATACATAGACATGATTTGATTAAATTATTGTCCATTGGTGATTTTTTTTATTGAGTTCTAATCATTTCACAATGTTGTGTCAAATTCCAGTATAGAGCACAATTTTTCAGTTATACATGAACATACATATATTCATTGCCACATTTTTTTTTTTTTTTTGCTGTGAGCTATCACAAGATCTTGTATATATTTCCCTGTGAATTGGTGATTAATTCAACCTCCAAACCCTCTTTCCTCCCTCCCAGAGACTGTGAGGTTGGACCTAAAATTTCCAACCCTCTAATCACCTGGTTGGCTTCCTATCAACCAGCCCCCATCCTTAAGTTTTACCAAAATTCACTTCATTAACATAACAAAAGAAAATTCCAAGGATTTTATGAGCTCTGTGCTAGAATATATTTCTTATAAACCACAGTATCATGCAGATGCTCTAAAGGAAGATGGCATAAGGAGTAAAATCAAATGAATGTATATAACAAAAGAGAAACAGACTCACAGTATCAATTAAGGATACAAACTATTATGTATAAAATAGATAAGCAACAAGGATATAATGTATAGCACGGAGAAATATAGCCATTATTTTTTAATAAATTTAAAAGGAGAATAATTTATTTAAAAAATTGAATCACTGTGTCATACACCTGAAACTAATATAATACAGTAAATCATCTATACTTCAATAGAAAAAAGAAAAGTTAGGTCCCAATTATAATCATAGTGTGTGTGCTGGGGATGGGTGCACAGGTGTCAGTCCATAGAACTGGTCTCTGGCCACTTTTTACTTAGTTCAATTACCTGATCTTGTAATAGGTAGCTAATACATAAATAATGATGACCTTAGCAGTGCTTAAGACAGCAGAGAAAGTTAGAGCTCTGGCCAGTGCCACACTGCATACTGACTAGTGTCACAAGAAGGAACTAAAGTAGATAACAATATAGCATTTGAAACAGAAGAGTAAGAAAGAGTCATATGGCCTGTTTAACTTTTGCTGTGTATCCCTTTAATATCTCTTTATTTTAAGAAATAGGCCAATTTCTCTGCTTACAAAAGTGCATTCCTCATTATGGAAATTGCTAGGGTGGATAGACCATCCCATGAGTTCATAAATGGCTAAAGTGAACTCTGTGTGTGTGTGTGTGTGTGTGTGTGTGTGTGTGTGTGAGAGAGAGAGAGAGAGAGAGAGAGAGTTTAGGATGTGCTTGAAATAGCCTTATTTATCACAAAAGAACTAAAGCAAGAAAAAAGATTTTTCCTCTTTCTAGCATTCAGGGGAGCGGTTGCACATAGAGGAAGATTTGCTACTAAGAAACAATGCTTCCAGAGAGTACAATTGTTTAGCAGTTAGGGAAATAGTCACATGGAAAGATAAAGCATCAGGTAACATGAACAGGAGCAAAAAGGAGAAAAGAGCTAACAGGGATTACACTTGCGGCAATGAGCAAGGAGTGCCAAGCTTCCATTGGGAACTAACTCTAAGGTCAAGTCTGGCAAAGACACTGTGGAGTCAGTCCCATGGCCTTTGAGAAAGGGCAAGCAGAAGTGAAGTACTGGATTGATAAGCAGGCTTTGAATAAGCCCAGGATCAGTACATTAAAATTCAATTAAACTGTAAATCAAGTGTGAAATTTTTTAAGAGAAAATGATACAAATTTTTGCCATACAGATGAACTGAACCTAGAGTCTCAGTAAAAAAAATCTCAGTTCAGAAATAGAGAAAATGTTTTAAACTTTTTAAAACATCTGAACAAAAATTGCATTTCATTAACTGCCTCTATTCCAAATTTCTAATAAAATACTTAAGAAAATATAGTGAAAAATATTCATTGCATCAATGAAATGTAAGGAAAGAAGACACAAATTCAAAAGTTGAGATAAACTTCTAACTACAAGACTGGTATATCAAGGTTGAATAAACAGCTTATGCATGCTTCACAGATCCAAACAGTAGAGATTGACTATCCTGAAGTTAGTCTGAAGGAAGCTGTAACCAACTCACATCCCCTACCCAGAACCCATTGTCACCCTCCCACACCATCTAACCACAATTCAGATGCTGGGTCTGTTCCAAACAAAAAAATGGAAAACCATTACCTTTCTGTATCAAAATTACACTAGTGAGACATTCAGTGTCATATTCCTTTTTCTTTCCATGCTCCTTCAGTATCTTTTTTTACATTCAGAGACTGCATTCCTGGCATTATTGGCCAGAGGTGGAGGAAAATGATGGGTAGTGCCAATCTGCAATCTGTAATCCCCAAATGGAAAGCACAGTGGCCCGGGGAAAAGACTAAGGAGAGGATTCAGAGCAATGTATGCTGAGGTATTTAACATGCTCCAGCTACTCACAGAGCCAGAGGATTATACTGTAGAAATTAGAAGGGTTATATATCTCAGTTCTAGAGATCTGCAAAGATTGACTCTTGATGGGCAAAAAAAAAGAAAAAGAAAATTGGCCTGGAAGCTACGCCTGGAACCCAGGTGGCAGGTCTTCTTGAAACAGCTACAAACCCTGTGTCTTGCCAAACACCAAGTCCGTGTAAATCTTTCCTCATTCATGGGCAATTAAGAATGAGTGTACCCAGAGAAAGACAAATACTCTATGTTATCACTTATATGTGGAATCTGAAAAATAAAGCAAATGAGTGGATATGACAAAACAGATATAGACTCACAGATACAGAAAACAAACTAGTGGCTCCTAGCGGGGAGAGGGAAGAGGGAGGGGCAATATAGGTGTAGGAGACTAAGAGATACAAACTACTACGTATAAAATAAACAAGCTACAAGTTCATATTGTACAGCACAGAGAATATAGCTATTGTTTTGTAGTAACTTTAAACAGGGCAGAATCTATTACAAAAAAAAAAAGGAGAAAGAGAAAGAACTAATGAGTGTACAGAAAACAATCCACCGTGGATTGAAAATAAGGTAAGGATTCAGACCAAAAAGATTCGTTTTGAAAATAATTTGTTATAAAACCCAGAAAAATAGTTCTTAGAAACTAATTGCTTCATATTTAATTAAGGAAAATTAAATTTTATTGCTTTCCAAAACAATAAAAAGTGTTTATACGGAAAAATCAAGATTAAAAGAAGAGATCATTGGCTCAGATACAAAGACAGAAACAGAAATGAAAAAGAAGACAGATGACATAAAGAGATTCCTCAAGGAAATAAAAGTACTCTCAGTAATTAAAATATTCGTGAGAAGGACCAAAGACTAGAGACTACACATGTTAAAAGTCAATGTAACGTGGATTTAAAGCATATAAGGTTCTCCTAGGACAGAGAAGACAGGGTGAAGGGAGAAATTTACCTGAGAGAGAAGATGAGAAATACGAAAAAAGGAGAGCAAAGTGCCAACCTGTGAGTACTACAGAGTCCTAAAGATGACCCCAGAAATTAATGAAATAGAATGATTGAGGTCATTATAGGTAAATAGCAATCGCAACAATAAAACTTTTCTAAGAAGAAAAAGAGAGGCCAGATTAGAAATGCTCTCCACTTACCAGCTAAAACTGATGACAGAAAGTGTCCTAACAATGCTGTTAGACAAATTCAAGCAAAAAAATTTTATAAAAGCTTACAAAAATAAAAAAAAAAAGTCCCTCTCTCTCTCTCTCTCTCTCTCTCACACACACACACACACACACACACACACACACACACACACACACAAAGGAGGGACAGACAGACAGAAAAGGCAACAAAATTAATCTCACCCCAGACTTTGTAATACTATGTCTCCTTTAACAACACTTTAGAAGGTAATAAAGCGGTGTCTATAGAGCTGCAAAGAAGATACATTCAGTGAGATATCAACTGTGTGTAGCCAATAGAAAAAAATTCCTTTTACCTTAATGAACAGAACCTTCCTAAATTACTGAAAGATGTACTTCAAGCCACTCAAGGGATGAACTAAAATGAAGGATTTAAAAATGAGAAATTCATGTTACAAATGGCTGGTTGTGAACAGTAATGTCTTAATCATGAAGTTAGTTTGAAACAGTTGGGATACTACAGTTAAAATGGGTACATAATAACTGAAAATGTAAATTAATGTATTTTTCAAAGATAATATGCATAAAAGAAGGTATTAGGTTATTAATAATAATCTAGATTTATATTTACAAATTATCTTAACAATGACCAGGTAACAGAGGGAAAAAGAAAGCAGAAAGAGAGGTGGGGTGATGTCATAGAGTGTTAGCCAGCAAGCCCTAGGCAGAGGCTTTAAGAGGCTTTCAATGTTTGCTTTGGCCTCTAGTACTCCTCATATCTGCCATTAAACATTCAGGCTGGAGGAGCCACTGGACCCAGAATGAGGGACACTTACATCAGAGCCACATCTACCCCCCAGCCTGTAACAGAGCTGCCACAGCAGACCTGCAGACCTGGGAAGGAGAAAACACAACGTGCACTGTTGAGCTGCAGAGATTTGGGAGTTATTTGCTATGCAGTAATACTGCAGTAGAAACTTGACTGATTTAAAAAGTAACCACGGGCAAGACCATATATGACTCCTTGCCAAGAAGGTTGGATTTATTTTTACTAAAATGTGTCTGAAGCCATTGGAGGGTTTTTAGAAAAGCAATGACATGACATGGTTTATGTTATAAAAGTGTAATCCTATTGCTGGGTGGAGAGCGGGCTAAGGTGGTAAAGTAGAAGCAGGAAGACCATTTAAGAGTTTACTAAATTAAATCAAGCAAGATATGTTGGTGACTGAGTTTAAGGTGGTGGAGGGAAGAGAGTCAGAAATGGTCAAATTCTGGGTACAGCTTGAAACAGAGAGGCAGCTGGATTTGCTAACGGACTAGACTGCAGACTGTGAGTGAAAAGACTCCACTATCATCAGCTGAGCTGGGCAAGAGCACAGGAGGAGCGAGAGTGCGGCAAAATCAACACTGGTTTTAGTTATTTTATTTCTTCTGGTTTAATGGCCAAAAACTACGAAAATGTAGTTGCTAAATGAAGGAACTCCCATAAAGAAAATGGCAAAACATTCTTTTAAAAAACAGAGTTCGACCAAGCTGGGTGAAACTCATGAAGGATCATCATCAACTTTGGTATTGCCCAACTTAAGAAGTTTAGAAGAGGTGGAGATCTCTAGGCCTCTTTAAATGTAGAAGTAATTTACTTATGAGGACTTATTTAATAAAATGACCCTAGAATGAATGCATGTTGTCATCGTTATAATAAAACAAAAACATTTCCAGGGAACATCACTTATTTATAGGGTTTTATTCCAGATTGTGTCAAATCAACTGTGGGAACTATGATAAAAATTCAAAAGGGCTGTAAAGCTACACTGGCATTTCTCACTGGAAGAGGCAGATACTGCTGTTTGCATCCATGCTTATCAAATAGGCCTATGCACGATCTTACTCTAGGAATGGAGACAAGAAGGAATTCCAAGACTGTTTTTTTTTTTTAATAAATAAAAACATTTGAAAGAGAGTCGCAGAACATCAGAAAGGCAATAGCGTGACAAACATTATAAAACATCTATTGCAAACACTGGGAATGTATTGGATGTTCGGACGTCCACAGCTGTATCTAAAACAGTGCATGATTCCAGTGCCTCAGCCTCAGCCAATTAAAAAGACGATTCTGAAAGAGAAAATCTAGGGCATAAAATTTGAATCTGTGAACTGTGGGGATCCCCACAAAAAAAGAAAAATAGTTTTCCCAGCTGTTACTTTAAAAATTGTTTTGTTAGGAAAAGCTTAAGCAAAACTACACTAAGGTAACATTTATTCCAAACACTCTGAGGATAGCAGAGGATGCTACTATACATGACAAGGTAAAGATCTGCAGAAAGGTTAGCAGCTCAGTTTAGGAGCCAGACTACCTGGATTGAAATACTGGCCTGACTGATCACTGACTGTGTGATTTCCGTAAGTTACTTAACCTCTGTACTTTATTTTCCTCACCTGTAAAATGGCAATGACAATCATACCTAACCAAAAAGGTTAACCCTGACACAGAGTAAGAACTCACAAAATATTAGTTACCATTATTATAATTATGATGATAATGATTGGGCCTAATTCCTTCCTAGGAAGGAAGAAAAGATGGAAGAAAGGAAAGAAGAAGGGGGGAGAGGCAGGGAGGGAAGAGAGAAGGAGGGAAGGAAAGTGAAGTTTATACACCCTTTGGTTAACTTTCAGTACCTAACTTGATGAAGCGTAGAACTTCAGTCATCCTATCTGCCAAGCTTCTTGCCAATGGTGGTAACTACCCAAAGAAGCTGAAATGATCCTCCATGATCTCCATCCCGAAAATACACAGGACAGAGTAGATTTTCATCAGGAAAAGAAAGCTCAGTTTTACCAAAACATTCCTTTGCCCCCATCACCCAAAGCTTGTCTTGAGGCAATGTAAAGGTTACTGATCACTCTAACAGGCAGAAGAAGCATAGTGTGACCAGAGAGACTATGTTGACACACATGCCACACAAATTGTTGAGCTGATCTGTGGACCAGAGAATTAAAATCAGAAGTGTTTCGCTGTAAAGTTTTATTATCCAATACAAAATCACTGACATTTCTTCTAATGTTTTGAATCTAATCATGGTGGGAAAAGTCATTTTTCTTCAGCACTCAACCAGATAAAACTACTTACATCTGTAAGGGCAAATGAGTTCTTGTAAGAATTCCTATTACGTGAGCCCCTTTTAGAAAATCCAAGGGCTGTCAACATCATTTCTTTGCCAAGAAACGCTTCAGCTGAAAGAAAATTCTGGTATTTTTTGCAAAATGGAGCATCTGTGATGCTTGGAAATACATTTAGTTTTGCTGCTTTGGTGAAGAGAGAAGCAACCCATGGCACTGGAATGCACTGCTATATAGATTGGCTTGTGTTGGTATCAAAGACTCAGCCAATAACAATGAAAGAAGTCTTCTGTTGCTGTGAAATTTGTCAACTTCATCAGAGCCAGATCCTTGGATCACCACTTTTTAAAATTATAATTTTTTTCTACTGTATGGACACTCATTGGCATTCCAGGGGACAAGTCAATAATGCACATGATTAAACTTCAGAGAAAAATAAAAACCCACTAAGAACAATTTGAAAGGGAGATATTCATGCATTGCTTGGCTTACCGGGAAAATATTTTTGGCCATGTGCATAAGGTAAATCTTCTGATCCAAGGTCCTACTGCTAAAAAATAATAAGCAATTTTTGACCAAGATGCCAAAGGAAGTGCCCCACAGGATAAAGTTGAGACTGACAAATCATTGTCGATTTCTCAGCTGGCAGAGTTGGAAATCCTGCAGACATTTTCTGAGGGTTTCTTCAGCCTTCTTGGATCTTAATAATAAAATGAGCATTTTTAATCCATTCGTTGCTGACACTGCATTAGTAGTGCAAATTTTATCAAAGACGACCCCATTGCCTTGAGAACTAAGGAAAGGAAGTGACCCAAATTCAACATCAGGTGCCTCATTCAGTTTGCATGCTTCAACACCAGTTCACTCTAACCAAGTAAAGCAACTTTTAGGAGCTTTGATTCCATTTGCTTTTATATGCATCTGTGAGTCAGGATTTTCAGAAATGTTGGCTTCAAAAAACACAGATATTCATAATCAATTAAAGGCCAAAGACAACTTATACCTTGCCGTGTCAAAGTCATTTCCACTAAACAAAACAGCATCAGCTTTATTTTCAAAATACACTACTAAGAATAAAAATTTACTTTTTGGTTTTATTTGTAAAAATTCAATTTATTTCCATGTTTTCCCACTCATAAGTCATCAATTTTTGCATGACGTTCCCCATCTCCAGAATAATGCATATGAACATATATTCCCACAAAGCTACTGAATTTCTTTATAACTTGACTTTATACACTTACCAAAATAATCTTTAGGAAAGAAGTTACATCTTTTTAGGTTCTGTGTCTGGAATGCAAAAGAAAGTTGAGAACTAAAGTGATACAATCTTCATGAAGATGTAAACTGATGAATGCCTTAATCCACTATTCCTGATTCATATATAAAAATTATCACCATATAGACTGAAAACTTGAGAACAGTCAGTTATGCATCAAAGTTGATGAATCACTGGATTGCCCTAGAATACCGTGTTTCAAAGATACACAGACAGCGAAGAAGTCCTGAGTGCTCAAGACATGTTGTAGTTTCAGACTTTATTAGCAAACATCCCAGAGTTTAAAAATCCTCAGGATAGCCTAGACTTGGAAAATGTCATATGAAGAACACATACATATTACTATTATCCAAAGGAAATAAAAATACTCATTTGAAAAAAGTATCTTCTCCCTTACATTCACTGCAGCTTTACTTATAATAGCCAAGGCATGGAAATAACCTAAGTGACTATGAATGGATGAATAGATAAAGAAAATGTGATATATATATATATATATAATGAAATATTATTCAGCCATAAAAAAGAAAATCCTGCCAGTTTCCAGATGGATGGACCCTGAGAATACTATACGAAGAGCAGTAAGTCAGAGAGAGAAAGACAAATACTGTATGATCTCACTTACATGTGGAATTAAAAAAAAAGCCTCATAGATACAGAGAACAGATTGGTGGTTGCCAGAGGTGGGGTAGGGGAGAGTATGTGTGTGGATGGTGGGCAAAACGGGTGAAGGCAGTCAAAATGTACAAACTTGGAGTTATAAAATAAGTAAGTCCTGGGAATGTAGTGTTCACCATGGTAACTATAGTTAATAATACTGTACCGTATGTTTGAAAGTTGCTAAAAGAGTAGATCTTAAAAGTACTCATCACACAGAAAAAAATGTTCAACTATGTGTGATGATGAATGTTAACTAGATTTATTATGGTGATCACAAAGTATACATATATTGAATCATTATATTGCACACATGAAACTAATATATCTCAATAAAAAAGAATCATAGTATGTATATGTATATTTATATATATGTATATAGATAGACATAAGATTGGGAAGTAAAACAAAAACCAGGAAAAACAGAAGTATAAAAATTTGTTCAGTGCTTTTATTTGGCTTGCAAATAGATTCCTTTTTGTATCCTACTAAAATAAAATAAAAAAAAAAACTAAAATATCCTTACTGGACACCATTGCAAGTAACCAGGATGCCAACTCCTTATTCTGAGTATTAGCCATTAAAATAAAATACTGAGCATTTACTTTGCCTTTATCCTGGCTTTCCTGTATATCAGCATAGCCAAATATACCTAAATGATAAGAAAATTCTGACTATTAAATGTGTAAGAAATTAAAGCATTAGAAAAATCATCATTTTGTAACTCCTAATGTAATATTTGAGTCAGGAAAAGATCATCAATGGATGAAAGCATTAGATGAAAGAGTTCATGAGGAATTTTATAATGGAGGCATCAGCCTGTCACCACCCCAACTCAATGATCAATCTTAACATCATTAAAGTGGGTCACCCAGATGTTGTATGCTTCCTGCTGTGATATAATGTGAAGCATCCAGTTCTACCTTTGAAATACTTTGACCAAAAAAGCTAAGCATGCATCTATTAAAGCTCTCAGAGCTAACTTCTAATCAAATGTCATATATAACTTGGATGAAGCAAATACAGTAAAATCATGAGAGTTATTGAATCTGAGTGAAAAGTCCAGAGGGAATCAATGATTTTTTCTAACTTGTGTATATTCTAAAATTTTATAATTGAAAATAACCATTACACATAATCAGGATGTTACATTCGTATATATCTTAAGCCCTAACAAATATAGATGCTACATATACTTATAGAAGCCACATATACTTAAAACCTTATGAGAGGTATGTTTTTGAATCTGATATTTATTGGAATTGGCACCAGCGTCTCACAGTAAGAACTGCATCTTTCACTGAAATCTAAGGGGCAAAGTGGATGACCAGAGACAATAGCCCAGCTGCAGCAGAAAGAAATTGAGTCCATAATGATTGTAGTGAATAATGGTAACATTTATTAAGTGCATGTTCTGTGCTGGGCACTGTGCTATGTACTTATCCTTGTTTCAATTATAATCATCACAACATAGAGGACATTGATATCTCCAGTTTACAGATAAGGCTAAGAGAGATGTTAATGATTTTGATTAAGATCACAGAGCTAGAATATGGAATTCAAACCCAGCAGTTACAACACAAAGATCATATTTTTAATTCTACACCAGGGTTAATATGTACTCATATCCATGACCCCATTCCCCACAACCCGATATTCACCACAAACCATGAAGAGTTTAATTGCAAGTATGGTTAATGTATATAATGATATACTCAACTATAGTGTCAAGAAAGAAAACTATAATTTCTGCATCTGAATCTCTCCACTTTATGAGTCTGGAAGGCAGAAAAAAACTGCTTTCCACTATTGTAATTAAAAATGCAGATGTTCAGTTCCCCAATTTTCTTTGAGCTAGGACATGAGCTGTGCCCTACACTCTAGCAGATAACACACTTGCCCCAGACTTTGAATTGAGGATCAGTACATCTAAGAAGCAGGGAACATGAAGAATTCTCCCTGGTGGCAGTGGTTTTGCAAGATTGAGTGTCCTGGGATGCACGTGCCTGGAATAGCCAATGTTCAATGCTATTGGTTTAAACTGTGTTAACTGTAGGTTTCAGTGCTCAGCTAGAGTGGCAGTGGGTCCTCAAGAGCAGATCTGAAGCATGGTATTGGACTGTGCTATCTGCATAGACTCCACACTGTTTCCCCAAACTTCTTGGTGATTCTGTGACTCACTAATATCAATTTAATAAGTTCCTTTTCTGCTCAAACTGCCAGAGTAAATTTCCTGCCAACTAAAAACATTAGCTAATTTACCAAAAGAGAATCAATTTAGATCCTAACGCCAAAGCATGCACTGAAATAAATGCCAAATAGATGAACGGATTAACCTTTTTAAAAATAATATGTTTAAAATGAAGAAAATACAGGTGAATAGCTACCTCTGAATAGGAAAGTTCTTTCTGGCATTTCAAGTTAAAAAATGTTTGCATAAATAGGAGTTTTATTATTTAAAGAATAAGAACATAAACAATAAGCTGAAAGAAATATTTATAACATTTATGGCACAGTTGTACTATTTTATATATATATAATATTTTACAGGTTAATAATAAAAACATCAATCAGTAAAATGACAAAGGATTTAAATAGAAAGCTCATAAAAGAGAAAATATGAGCCAATATACATATGAGAAACTATTCAAGATCAATAATGAAAAAAACCCCACAAGTAATCTAGAATTCCCATTCATTTGTGTAATAAATACCATGTGCCTTCTGAGTGCTATTTTAGGTGATAATAACACATCAGTGAACAAAGCTAAGTCAGTGATATTGTTCTGCTATCAAACCTCTTCTAGAGTTGTCATTAATCCTCACAATAGCCAGTTGTATTCTTCACTCTCACTTTTTTTCTCTTGCCTGAAATCTGGCAAGAAAATTTCATGATCAGGAAAGCACTCAAAATGCAGAGAATGAGAAATGAGCAATTACATATGATTACAAAGTGGATACACATATGGAAATAGTTAAGTGAAATTTATCAACCTAATGAGTCAGGAAGTGAAAAAATTAGTTACTCTCAAATATAAGTCAAAAAATAAGTCATTTTCTAGGAAAAAATGAGACAGACATGCTATTTTAATATATGTCTATGACTTGCTTACTCAGACTCCACAATTATTCAGAGGAAATTGCAGTATGTGACAAAAACTCAAATAGTCCCCACAGCCCTGCAAACTCTGCACTTGACCCCATTCATCTTCTCTGCTGTGGTGATTTATGCTGGAAATACAAATATGCCTTAATTGTTGGTTTTCATTTCCAAAACTACAAATTTATCTTTAACTCGGTGTGGTCGGTCAACCACTTAGGAGGGATAAATTTAGCCCACATGGCTGTAACACATTAGGGAAGGAAATTCCCAGAAAGCTGTAGGTCACTGGTGATGCACTTCATGGTATGACTTTACTGAACTATTCCTGGGGTTTGTAGGCTCCGGGAAAGATGTTCACTACAGAGTCTCAAGTACATGCTTTTAATCTATCCAGTATTTTGTGATTTTCTGAGTTTCCTCTTTAAAAAGTAACAATTAGATGATGAGAGTAATTAAAATATGTTAAATTATGGAGTGTTAAATGTTAGTTAAACAATCATATAGTGCAAATCTCTACCACCTGTAGCCATTGACTCTCCCTCAAATCCTGACTTATTTCAATTCAGCCTGGGCTCAGTGTTAGCATCACCACCTTCCACAAGAAGCCTGAGCAAATTTGGTTTACAGTAAGAAGAAAAGTTGCAAGATATGTTCCCTTTGTTCTCACCAAAGAGAAAATGTCAACATATTCTTGAATGTGAAAGTCTATTCATCTGAAAACCACTAAATTTCCACCTGAAGCAAATAATACTTTTTATTGACACTTCCAAGATTTAAAAATCTTAAGGTATATTCTAAAACATCCAAGTGATACATTCATGAACTAATAATTTAGGGTGTTGTATTCGTTTTCTATTGCTGCCTAATAGGTTACCACAAATTCTGTGGCTTAAAATATCCATTTATTATCTCACAAATTCTATAGACCAGAAGCCCAGATGGGCTCCCTTAGGATCTCTGCTCATGGTCTCCCAAAACCAAAATCATGGTCAGTCTAGCTAGGGAAAAAATTAATTTCCAAATTTATTAGGGCTGCAATAACAAAGGTCCATAGATTAAGAGTCTTTAAACAGCAGAAGCTTATTTTCTCATAGCTCCGTAAGCTAGAAGTTCAAGATCACAGTGTCAGCAGGGGTGTTTTCTGCTGAGGCTTCTCTTTGGCTCGCCAGTTGGCATCTTTTCTCTGTCTTCAGTTGGTCTTCCCTCTGTGTCCGAATTTCCTCTTCTTGAAAGGACACTGTATTGGATTAGGGCCCACCCTAATGACCTCATTCTAATTAAATTGCTTCTCTAAATATAGTCACATTCTGAGATACTAGGGGTTAGGACTTCACCACATAATTCTAGGCACAATTCAGCCTATAACAAAGCTAAATCAGATTTCTGGTAGAATTCAGTCCTTTGTAGTTGTAGGTCTGAGGCCCCCATTTTTTTAAATGGCCGTCAACAGGGGGCAATTCACTGCTCTAGAGGCTATGTTCCTTTCCACATGGTTCCCTTCAACTTCAAACCAGCCTCGGTCCCTGAGTACTTATACCTCAAATCTCTCTGACTTTCCCTTCTGCTATTGACTGGAGAAAACTCCACTTTTAAGGGCTCATGTGGTTAGATCAGGTCCAGAAAGAACATCTTCCTATCTTAAGATCAACTGCGCCATACAATATGACATAATCTTGGAAGTGACAACTCATACTTACAGGTTCCAGGGATTAAGGCAGGGCATTTTGGAAGGTCATTTTAGAAACTCTGTTTACCACAAATATTGAAGCTATGTTTTCACTAAATGGGCCATTTTGGCATGGCAAGAATTGGATATATAATGAAAGACATGAATTGGCCTAGAAGAATTTGGGTCTGAGGAAGTTCTCCTGTGTGATTCACATCATCTTGATTGGATATTCCTTGAAGTTAGCAGAAGGAAAAACAAGCTCTGTGTTCTGTACTCTACATAGAATTTTACCAATGCCCTAAGCTATTCTATAATATCTGAAGACAGTTTTAAATTTGGAACAGCAATAGAGCCACTAGCTAAACTTAGAGACAAGTACGTAACAGGAAATAACTTATTTAAAGATGGTTTTTAAGATATTCAAAAAATACCCAATTTTATTTTCCTTATTGTCTAAATTACTCCCTGTTACTTGCTTAGGTGGTTATGCAAGAGTAAACTTCCCTTTATACTGACTGAGCCCATGTGTTTTTATCATTCAACATTAAATAAAAAAAAAAACTAATCACTTAGCCTCTAAACAATAAACATTCTAATGGGAGAAGGAGATAAGGTAGTGGGCTTAAGGAGGGAGAAAATACACAAAAATAATGTTTAAATGTCACATGATTCAAAATTAAAATAAAATGTTGCTGAATTTTTTATCTACCCTTTTGCCCAGATTATTGCAATAGCTTTCTTACTGGTCTCTCTTGCTCCAGTCTTGTTCTGTTTCCCTCCAATCCAGTCTCTACACTGCTACCAGTGATCTTCCCTGAATATTGCCCACTACCTAGCATGGCCCATGTCATCCATGAAACCCTAATGGTCCTCAACTATTTTTCCAGTCCCATCTCCTGTCAGGGCACTCTGTTACTCATGCTCCAGTGAAGTATTCTACCAATAAATGTTCCTGTAAACACATTATTCTTTAACTATTTTATTCTCAAGATGTAAAGGATTCTACTAAAATGTGTTAAATGAATGAATAACATGCTCTGGCATGCTTCTATTCAATTCTATATGTTGGTACTTAACAGAAATTCCCACTCTAGGCCCTATTGTATCTCTTTGAATTTCCATTCATGCTACCAAATCCTGCTCAAGTGTCAACATTATCTGAAGCTTTACCTCCCTCCTACAGTGGATTTAATTAGTCTCTAGTTAATTCCACCTTGTGTATCCTTGTGAATTCTTCAGCATATAAATCATGTTTTAATCATATGTTTTCATGTTCTTTGTTAGATCCACAGAATAACATTATCAGCATCACTTGGGAACTGTTTAGATATGCAAATTTTGGGTTCCCATCTCAGAGCTGCTGAATCAGAAACTTTGTGGGTGGGGGTTAGCCAGCTCTCCAGGTGGTTCTGATAAACACTAAAATTTAAGAACCTGCTGTCCTGAGAACTTGTCTTACTCATATCCAAATACCTAGCACAAAGTAGATAATAAGCAAATGTTTATTGAGATGAACTTTAGCTTCTAACTATTTGATTCAATAGAAACATCACTAGTCTTTTGGATGACTCCAAATGTTAAAAAAAAAAAAAAGATAGAAATTGAAAGACATTTATTGACCCTGAATTAATTTATTTTGGCAATGAAACTTCACAACTAAGTTGTGAAGAACTTTTCCAAATAATCTTTATAAGAATGTTTACAGAAAATGTCCAAGAAACATGGGGTCAATGCCAGAATTTAGTGCCAATTTATTTTCCCCTTCAAAAAAATTATCTCTAACCATAAATTTAAGTTATGTGAGGGTCATGAAGTTGTTGGCAGGAATAGTCTCTCATTGAAATGTAGGAGAATTTTGTTGTAGTTTTTGTTGTGAGTTTCTGTTTACCACAAGAAATTATGTGCTGGGCTATGAATCTTAGGCATCTTGGGAATTAATAAATGCTGTCTCTCTGGCCCTTTATCTCCAGATAGCATCCTCTTCTATCAGGAATGATACTATTAAATGGAAGAAATTAATTGTCTTCTGGTTGAAATCACCACTGCTTGGTTATCTGACTTTGTGTTGTTTCAAAGGAGCCTAAAGGAATTAGAAGCAATCAAAAGCAAGCCTGGAATGAACCAACATAACATAACAGAAACAGATTCTTAAAAACAGAGAACAAACAGGGGGTTGCCAGAGGGGTGGGGGTGGTGGGGATGAGTGAAATAGGTGAGGGAGATTAAGAGGTACAAACATGGGGAACGCAGTCAATAAGAATGTACTATCTTTTTATGGTGATGAATGGTAACTAGACTTATCATGGTGATCATTTTGAAATGTATAGAAATATCGAATCACTGTGTTGTGTACCAGGAGCTAACACAGTGTTGTAGGTCAATTATACTTCAAAAAATAAACTCCTAGAAAAAAATATTTGTGGTTACTAGAGGTGGGGGTAGGGGGATGGGGAATTGGAAGAAGACAGTCACAAGGTACAAACTCCCAGTTATAAGATAAATAAGTACCAGGGATACAATGCAGAACATGATAAATACAATTAACATTGCTGTACATCATATATGAAAGTTTAGAGGGTAAGTCCTAAGAGTTCTCAGCTCAAAGAAAAAAAAATTTTCAATTTCTTAAATGTTGTATCTATAAGAGATGATGGATGTTCACTAAATTTATTATGGGAATCATTTCATGATGTATATAAGTCTAATTATTATGCTGTACATCTTAAACTTATATGGTGCTGTATGTCAATCATATTTTAATAAAACTGGAAGAAAAAATATATGAAATGTATACTGTCAATACATCCATTTTACAGATGAAAACACTGAGGTATATAGAGAGATTAAATAATTTACACAAAGTTACACAGCAGATTACCCAAGAAGATTTTTAGTCTGGCAAAGTATGTGCCTTCACCACTAAAATACACTGTTTATCTTAGACAAAAGAAGAGCAAAATAAACTTAATATTGAAGATACAGTAAATAGAAATGACAATGCCTGGAGTGGAATGGATATAGCTCAGTGGTAGAGCACATGCATAGCAAGTATGAAGTTCTGGATTCAATCCCCAATACCTCTATTAAAAAGAAAAAAAAAATTTAATGACAATGCCCAAAAATGAATAAAATAAATGCTACAAGAAAAGGTACACAGTGTTAAAAAGGCAGGCTAAAGATAGGTCTGTCCAGATCAGTTTGGTCCATCAAAAGTTCTTTTAGCCCCTACTAAGTTCCAGGACTATGCCAGGTTCTAAGTATATGAAGAAGACATGGGCCTGCCTAGAAGAGCACACAGGCTAGTAGAGAAAAGGGATCTGTGTATATACTACTTACAGAAAGATGCATTTACAAATCATGTACAAATACAAAATGTGCCAGGTATAAAATTAGGCACCATCATTTTAAAATTAAGATTACAAATAAATATGTTACTGGTCAGTTCCTGAGAAAATTCCCAAGAATTACAAACTCTTACTCATTAACATGCCTTCTAGATAGATGTTTTTATTTCCCTATTACCCAACAATATGCATTCCTCTGCAAAAATTAGTCACTTTTAGGAATGGATGAACCTTGAGAGGTCATCTCTAATCTCATGCACTCTTATCCTTTCTGTCTTAACATACCAGACAGATGAGAAAATTCTACTTCTGTAGGCAGCTAAGGGATGGGATTTCACAATCTCACTTAGTAGCCCATCCCAAAGTCAAACCATCCACTGGGTCAGCCAGCTTTCTCTCCCATGTTATTTTAAGGGCCAATATTTCATTCTTTCTAGAGAAGGGAAGTCTAGGCTTTTGACATCAGATAGATATAGATAGCTAGCTAGCTAGCTAGATAGACAGATAATATATATAATTATATATATATATATTATGTTTAAATGTATACTTATATGTAAATATAAACATATAAATATACTACAGGGGTTGAAATATCCTCAGCAATCTCAAAGATTTGTTCAAAACCTTTGATTTCCAGGTATCCTAACTACTTGTTGCCATCACCTTTACCTGCAGAACACAGACTAATGGCCATAGATCAGTGCATTGAAAAACAAAACAAAACTGGTGCCTACAAAGTGTTGGGACTTATACTAGGCATTTCCACGTTGAGCATCCCACCTAATTCTTACAACATAATCAGAAAAAATATTATTATATATGTTCTTTGGAGGATGTCTTCCTATTCCATGGAGGATATTTTTCTCCACAGAATAGCTCTAATAATTTATTTTTATGACTAAGATTAATAGCATTATTTTTCATAAACAACTTTATTTTCCCCAAAGACAGAAATGAGATTTGAGCTTTACTTTGAAAAGGCATACATTGTGACACTGGTGATAAGGACGGAAACTTAATATTCTCTATTACGCAGTTGAGAAATTCTTCCTAGAGCTCATTTTCCCAGGTAAACACCTGGCAAGCACACACTTTCTTCTCCTTCTTCCATCAGAGGCTATCTTTTTGCTGTGTGAGACAAAATTAAACCCAACACTCTCTAGTTGGTTCTTAAAAAGCATCTTACAAGATGTGCACCACAATTTCTCAGTGGTTTATGTAATATTCTTAGAATGTATATTAGTATGTCAAAATTTTTAAAATAGAGTCAGGCTTTTTCCAACAGAAAGTAAATCCAATTTGCTTAATTTGAACATAAAGATGACCTTGCAATTTAGGTTTTTGACAAATATGTTTTATAAGTTGAATGAGCTAAATTTGCAACTTCAATATTTTTGAGAAAAATATACTTAAGGCAATGTTCAAATATAAAAATATTATATAAAAATGTTAAATTGGCAAAGATGCATTGAAAATTCTACTCCAAATTTTCCACTTTTTTAATATAATGGATTAAACAAGGAGCTTCTAAGTTAAAAAGCAGCACATATTACCAGTTATTATTTGTTAAATCTTGGTAAAGCATTTTTGGGTATGGTTCCCAGAAACTAAGAAAGTAAATCATTCTAAAGATTGAGTAACAAATGCTTTTGCAAGTCAAATGACTTCCTGTTCTTTGCTTTTAACTAAAATTAAAGATGTAAGCTAATAAATTATTAAATATAATTTTTCATGATAGATTTAGAATGGATATTAGTTATCTATTGCTGAATAATAAATTTCCTTAAAACTTAGTAGATCAAGACAGCACACATTCCTTAGTTCACAGTTTCTATGGTTCAGGAGTCCAACCATGGCTTAGTTAGGTCCTACAGGTAAAGTTATGTCAAGAAGCTGCAATAAATGTGTCAGTAATACTAATGTCAGCTCAAAGTTCAGCTGGGGTAGAATCCACCTCCGTGCTCATTTAACAATTATTGGCAAGATGTAGTTTCTTGCAGGCTCTTGGGCTGAAGGCCTCTGCTCTTCAATGGCTGTAGGCCAGAGGCTGCTTCAGTTCCTTGTCACATGAGCCACTCCATAGGATACCTCTTAACATGGCAACTGGCTTCATTACAGGGAGCAGGTGAGAGAGTGGGAGAGTGTCAGATGGAAAAAGTCAGTCTTATATAACCTGATCTCAGAAGTGATTCCTATTACTTTTGTCATTCTACACATTAGGAACAAGTCACTAGGTCTAGCCTGCTCTTGAGAGGAAGGGACTACATAAGAGTGTAAATGCCAGGAGGTAGGGTCAGTGGCATCATATCAAAGGCTGCCTACTACAGATTGGTTTCTGTTTCTTTTAACAGAAAGAGTTCTAATTGAGTTTGTTGTGAAGTTTTGATGCTATTAAGTTGGCATTATGATCACTAAAATGTAGGAATACCAGAATTCTAACAGAGCAACCCCTTTCCTGAAATTTCATGCATGAGGGACAGTAACAACAACAAAAAGGCAATGCAAACCTTTTTTATTAACTGAACTTGAGCTAGAAACCCCTACACACACAAACACACACACATACACAAAGTTAAGTGTAAGCCTGTGGTGTTGCCTAATAATCACTCCTAATTAAAAATCCTAACATTATTAAGGGCGGGCCACATAGGAAGAAAGGAAACTGAAGAGATAAAAGTGCCTGAGAATAAACATGAGAATACCCAAATTTATACATGCTTAAATCCAGAAAGCAATGGAGGAAATGAGTCCTATCAATAAAGAAAGTTTTAAGAGGACATTTGAAAGACAGTGTGAACTGAAGCCAAACATAAATGTGATAATATGACTGCTTGTCGGCCTTGATGGAAGCAAAACAGAATCTGCTTCTTGTCAACTTAAATTATGTATGCAAAATCAATCAATCAATCACGTATGCACCATTCTCAACTTCATAATAATGGAAAGTAACACCTCACTTATCCAGATGTTAATTATCCAGCAAATTGAAGTCATTGAAACTTAGCTAAATGCCAGAAAGAGAAATATTGCAGAACAGCCTCCATTAATGCACAAGGTCCATGTACATTACTAAGGAAAGACTCTCAGGTTCTTAAAGTTGTTTAAGTGCACGGAAGCTTAGAAAATAAGATAGTGAGGAGTGAGTTAAAGGATGTACCTCTATAGTACTCATAGGAAAGGACAGAGTGGGGAGGGTAATAGCTCAGTGGTAAAGCACATGCTTAGCATACGTGAAGTCCTGGGTTCAACCTCCAGTACCTCCATTAAAGGAGAAAAAAAAAAGAAGAGAAGAGAAGAAAAGAAAAGAAAAAAGAAAGTGGGAATGATGGATACACAGAGACTAAACCACATTCCTACTCTGGAACTTCTAGCAGGGAGAGACATTAAAGAAAGAAAGAATGTATCAGGGAGTATAAGTACTTACAAGGGAATTCAACAAATAACATCTCTCTATTCTGTTCCAAGAAAATTGAAAAATCAGACAAAAGTGAAAGATTGATAATAGATCAAATGTCACCTTCATTACTGACAAAGGCTAAGTTGGGGCATGTGCCTGACAAGGTAGTTAATCAGTAATTCTGAACTCCTAAATTGGACAGGCTTTTCCACTGTCACTGACAAGCCTAGACAAGAGAGGACATCCTCTTATGGGGAACAGCCTGGGCTAAGACTTACAGCATGTCTTATCAGGAAGAAGCTAACTGCTCAGGAGAGAAATGGAGGAGCTGAACCCCAAACATAGTTTATTCTTCCCAAATCTTTAAATTAGGTAAGTCAGTTCTTCGTCCTTAGGTATGCCATGAGCAAAAGACACTATTAGTATTACACTGATTTAACTCCCTCAACAGGGAAGAAGAAGCACTTATACTCGCTTCATCAACATTCACCAGCTTTTGATTTTTAATCCATTGGCTTAACCATTAAGTCTATGATTAATCATGGGACTACACTCAGAGTAGAGGAAAGAAATTTATTAGAATAGCCCTGCTGTTGTCTTCTTGAGGAAACTCCTCCCACACCATTCACTTCTTTTTGGAAGACATTCTTGGAAGGTTTAGAATTTGCTCCCAGAAGACCCTAAAATGGAAAAACCCTAAAATATTTACACCAACCCCAAGGTCACTCTATACCAAGGTTGGCAACCTATTTCTCATGCTTAACTGTGATAAGCCACATTGTCCAAAAGAGCATATCAGAAATTCTTTAGTAAAAGTACACAATTTCTTAAGGCTCTCTACAATAACATGCCCACATAAGGATGCCCCATAATTAGATATAAACTCTCTTCTGTTATGTAATGTTAGAGAAATATTAAAAGTTCAAAGATTAAATCTCTGCAACTTAATGTTCAAAAGGATTAAAATTCAACAGAATCAAATACTCTTGCCCTTGTAAGCTAAAGGTCAAAAAAATTCGGATCCAAAATTTTTCCAAAAAAAGTCTCTTACTCTGCTCCAAAAGTGTTCTTGTTGCCAGGGTGAAGCTGGGGGTCCTATAATCAGCTGCAGTGTGTGTTGTCTCTCACAGGAAGAGAGTGGTTGCCTTGGGGCCACACGAGTGCAATGCCAAGTCTTTGATGTCCTTCCTTTATTATAGAGTCCAAAAAGTTAATTGGATACATAAGTGCGTCACAGCACTAGCCAGCACCCACTAAATCAGAAAATAAATAAATACCCCCAAAACTGTTATCTAAGGAAAAACGACGTTTCTTAAATGAAATGTTTAGTGTTGCAGAGACTCAATGTTATTTTTATTAAAAAATGAGGACAGGTAGTTTTGCCAGAATGTCAGTCAGTCTAAACCCAGTGCCCAGAGCCCAAGACCTGTGGGCTTTCCTTAGGTTGGGAGAACTATTCCAGTAAGAGGTTAATGTTGTCATCAAACATTTAACATACGAAGGAGGGAGGAATCTACCGGACTCCTGTATCCTGTCTCTCCTTTCAGTATGTGACATTGAGAAGTTGCTGTCTTCTTACAAGGTTGAGATTTTACATTGGTGAGAGCACCAATCACCAGTCCTCATATTTCCTATGTGCTTGTCTAATTTCCATTTCCCTTGAGCTCCTCATTATGGCACCCAGTCAGTGAAAGGAGTGTGGTCTCTCTATCCAGGATCATGATGTTTACACTCCACTGAAATCTGATATTTTTTGGTTCTAGGCTACAATGTCTGTTTCCTCTACTCATCAAGAGATTGTTTAGATCTAAAAACCCTGCCTCCTGTCCATTTCTGTCTCATACAAAATTAACCAATCAAGAACCAACTTGAGACCATGTGGTGAGAAGGAACTCTTGAGCCTATGGAAACAGCCCACAAATCCAAACTCAGTTTTCCACAGTCCCTTCCTCAGGAATTCGGAATGGAATTTGGGGCCATGAATGTGGTTCTGAACACTGGGGCCAGCACTGATGATTAAAACTAGACCCCAGCAATGCCCTGTAGTATACATAAGACTTAGCTGCCTTAATGTTTAAAGGCAATGAGTGAATATGTTGCCCTCCCCTAATGTCACAGAAGACTGTATATGGAAAGCCGCTCCCACCTATTATCAGATTTTGCCTCAGCACGTCTGAGGCAAGCTGCATCCACAGATCTGGAAGTCCTCACACTTGCCAAGGTCTGCACCTTGGGAAGGCCTAGACATCCTGCACCTATGCTTCCTGCTTCTGTGAGGGTTGCCCACCCAGTCAGCATTTGCTGAGGCCTAAGAGACCCCTGTGCCCTTGCTGAGACCCAAGCAGGCCTGGCTCTCTGAGGTCCAGAATCCATAGTCCTCACTCTAAGAGAGTGGACTATGGAAACATCTGTCCATGAGGTAGTCATCACTAAGGATAAAATATTACATGGTCTAAGGCTCAAACCTCTCACCCAAGCCACAGTAGTTAAAAACTACCCAAATATAATTCTCTACAAATAGCTAAGGTCAGTATATCTTACCCCCCACAATAAAATCCCAAACCAAAAGCTGCATACTCTCACCACACCAGAATCCTCAGTGGTTTACATATTATTGTATTTCCCCAGCTTCCAGTCTTTTCTTTACTTCCTCAGTGCATCAACCATTACGGTCTCAAGGAGTCCGGCAAATAGCACCCCTTTTCTCTAAGTTTTGAACAAATTGATGACATAGCATAAAGAGCTCAAAATAGCACCTTTGTTGCTGATAAAGGCTAAGTAAGAGGATCTGGATAAAAAGGCCAAGATGTCATTGCACCTCAGATTGAGGCAAGCTTACCATGCAGTCACAGACACACCAGGTGGAACAGATCCCCTCAGCTGCTCCTGAGGGAGACAGACCTCCAGGAGGAGAAAAAAGCAAATGAGCACTGAGCCAAAAACACCCAGTTTCTTCTTACCAGATATGCCAATCAGGTAAGTCATCTTACTTCCCCGGGGTGGTAGGGTGGAGTGAACAAAGAGGCCAAGAGTTTTACCCTAATTGTGCTCCCTCCATATTGAAGAAAACACCTAGAAGTGGCTAGAACAAGGCAACAGCAAATGGAACAGAGAAAAAGCAACCGTGTAACTGTGTAACTGATAGAGAATGAGAGTTGGCTAGTTTATGTTAAGATGGTATTTGCAACAGACCAGATCAAATGAGGAAGCAAGCCATGTGGTTTCCGGGAGAAGGCAGAGAGAACAAGAGAAGGAGAGGCCCTGAGGAAGAAGCATGCTTGATACGTCAGGGCAGCAGTTCTTGACCAGGGTCTGTTTTGCCCCCTACCCCAAGAAGACATTTGGCAATGTCTGGAGATATTTATTATTGTCACGGCATGGGGATGTTACTGCCATCTACTGAGTAGAGGCCAGGGATGCTACAAAACATCTTACAATGTTTAGGACAAACCCTCCCTAACAAAGTATATGCCAATAGTATCAAGACTGAGAAACCCTGTATTAGGAGCACACAGAGAAAGTCAGTGATGAAACAGAGTAAGTCAGTGGAAGAGAGACTGAAGATGAAATCAGAGAGGAAGTAGAGGCCAAGGCCACGTGGGACCTTGTAGATCATGATAAGGACTTTGGATTTTACTCTGAAGGAGTTGCAAAGCCATTGGAGAGTTTTAACCAGAAAGGTGACAGTGTGATTATATTTTTAAAGAATCCCTATAACCACCAGGTAGAGAATGTGTGCTGGGGAGGCAAGGATGGAAGCAGGGAGAGGCTACTGAACTCCAAATGAGAGGCAATGATGGTCGTGGTGGAAGTGGTGAGACATGGTGTATTTCTGAATATATTCTGAAGATAGAGTGAAAAGAGCTTACTGATGACTTGAATATATGGAGTGAGACAAAGAAGTCAAAGATGACCAAATTTTTTGGTCTAAGCAACAGGATAAATGGAAATGTCACTTGTTGAAATAAAAATGACTGCAAGAGGAAGAACTTTTAGAAGGAAAATGAGGGTTTTATTTGGAGATATCAGGTTTGAGATGCTCAAATAGACAACCAAGTGAACTGTATAATTATATATAAGAAGTCCAGAGAGAGGTTCTGACTGTGATATTTAAAGTATTTAAAGCCATGAAGTTAGGGAGCTCACCTGAGCACCAACTATGGAAAGAGAAGACTAGATATGCAAGGATTGAGCCCAGGGTACTCAAAAGTTTAGGACTTAAGGAAAATGAGAAGGAATCGACAAGGGAGACAGAGAAGCCACTAAAATAGGAATAAAACAAAGAGATTGTTGTCTTGGAAACAAATGGTATTTATAATCATGACTTTAAGTCATTTATAAAAAGGTAGAATATTATTCAGTATGCTCCTTTTGAGATGTGACAGTAGGGTCAGCTAAAATGCATAATACATTTTAACAAGATATCCACTAAAATATAATTTAAATAGGCTTTGTAAGTTTTACCAGTAATTTTTAAAATTCATGTAGGATAAATACTGGACTTACCAGACAGCACTCATGCACTACGGGTGCACAGGACAAAAACGCCTTGTTCTCATTTGGCTTTCATCTCACACTGTTGTTGCTTTAGCATGCTGTATTTCACTGATTTTCAAAATATACATTTTTAACATTTTAACAGCTCTAAAATCAGGATGTGTCTCAATACTGAGGTGATAAGAAACTTGGTGTTTCAATTGGCAGTGATTTTTTTCTTTTATAGTGTATTACAAAATAAAAATATAAAAATAAACTAGGAATTTGGGACTAAGATACTACTATGTATAAAATAGATAAACAACAAGGATCTACTGTATAGCACAGGGAATTATATTCAATATCTTGTAATAACCTGTAACAGAAAAGAATCTGAAAAAGCTAGATAGCTAGGTAGATAGATAGATAGATAGAAAGAACTGAATCACTTTGCTGTATTCCCGAAATTAACATGACATTGTAAATCAACTATACTTTAGTGAAAAAGTAAATAAATATAAAAATAAAGGTGTATTATATAATCAGAAGATCATAAATTTGATAATATATGTAGATAGTTTCTCAGGACTATAACTAAGCTCAGATATCCATATAGTAAACAGTTGAATAAAGACAAGAAACCAAGTCAACCTTAGCCTACTCCCTTTGTATTAGGCGTACAACCATCACCCCCTAGAGGCTAAGAGGATTCTCACCACTCAGGCTAGCATCTGCAGGCACAGAGCTGGGAGGGACGTTATCAGGAACCCCTCACATTTTCTCTTAAGTTTGTCTTGTGGCTTCAGCAGCCCAGAAGAAATGCATTAGCAGGAAATGAGGCAAATCAATAGTTTTCCTATGTGAAAAGAGTATCAGGGAATAACTCCCTGCCCCACCCATAACCCTTCACAAAGCCAGATTTTTGCATAAAATTAATAAGCCATTGCCTTAGTTCAGTCCAGCATCACCCCTCATGTGAAGTACCATAGAGCTTTCTAAACGAACATCGCACTCCCAGATTTTTACTACTCCTAACACACATTTAATCCATCAGCAAATCCTGTACTATTTACGTTCAAAATATCTCCAGAATCCCATAGCTTCTCACTTTCTTGCCATCACTCTTTGTTGCAATAATACCCTAACCTGTTCTCCTCCCTCTACCTTTGTTTCCTTATGGTTAATTCTCAACACAGACCCAGAGTGATCCTTTTCAAATGTAAGACTGTGCCACCCTTCTGCCCTGAACCCTTTGACAGCATCTTATGTCCTCAAAATAAAAGACAAAGTCCTTACAATGGGGTCAGAAAATTATAATCTACCTGTTTTTATATAAAAATTTTTTTAACACAGCCACACTCCATCCATTGCCATATTGTCTACTGGTCTTTTCATTGCTACAACAGCAGTGCCATAAGCTGGTTATTCATTTACTGATAATGTTATGAATACGATGCAATAAGATACAGCACTTGATTCATCTCAATTTCAGGGGAGCTAATGCTTATGAGAAAATAAATCCAAATGAGATAAAACCTAGGCTTTTCAGGAGCTGTGCATTAGTGGGGGTGGTCATACTTCAGGCATGGGGAAGTGCATGGGAAGTGTGTGCATGAGCATGACGGTGAGTTGGCTCTTCAGGGAACAGGGGAGGAGGAGTAGATGTAGAGACAAATGTAGCTAAGAAAGTAAGAGAGCTTGTTAGCAGCTGCTATGAATGCAATGAAATCTGGAGAGACAATGGAACAAATCACTAGAAATACTCTAGACTGTTTCTCTGAAGCTTCTTATGTATTAGTCTCTATGGAATCTCTGGGCCAGTTTCTTTATGAAAATGACACCAAAGCCCTACATCATTCATCAAGGATTCCAGAACTGGACTTATATTTCCTTTGATTTAATTCCATGTAAAGATCAAGCCACATGGTACATCAACTTTTATTTATGTTACATTTGCCAACATTTTTTGAAGGCTAACTATGTACCAGGAACTGCTGTCTGTGCTTTGCATGAATTATCCAATTAAATCCTCCCCCAAATTAGCAATTTAGGGATTATCAGCTTCCTCATTTTCACAGATAAGGAAACTGGGGCTTGAGGAGATAAATAAATGTGCTCGAGGTCACAATTTACCAACTGGTTATACAACCAAAATCTGGCTAACTGACTAGAAGTACTGAGAGTATGGATGTAAGACTTGTTTCCTGAGCAAGGATCTCACAACATAGTGGGGAAGACAAGGCATGGGTGTTGCAATGAGACAGAGGAGTGACTAGCATATCCCCTGGGAGCTCACAGTCTTACCTGGCTTCACACCCTCTCAGTGAATGACCTCCTCCCCACCTGGGGACTCCAGAACTATCCCTCTAGTAACATCTTCGAGTGGCTTGCTGAGGACAAGGGTTGTATTTTATTCATCTTTGTTTTCATATGTCTAGAACAGCCCCTGACAAATAGTTGGTTTTTATTAAATATGTGTTGAATTCTAAGACCTAGAAGAATATTTTAATTTATCTGCTTTTCTGGGTCAAAGAGTAGTATTTATAATAGCATTAAGAAGGAGCCTAAACTGCTCATCATAGGTCACTCCTTTGGATAGAGTTGCAGAAAATTATTGCTTAAATTATAATACTACCTAAGAGGGATAACACGTTGAACAATAATCAGTCACTGACACTATCATCGAAATAGAATTTTTAGTTTTTTCATTAGAGTCTAAAAGAGCCTCAGGGGAAATGACACAGGATGAGTGATTATGATGAAAGATGAAGCCTCCGGGTAATGGGAAAGGAGAGACAAGCTTGGCAAAGGAAGAAGAAAGAAGTTTAGGAAACTTATTTGATCAATTCACTATTTTACCTGTGACTTTATTGTTTCTTGTTCCATATAATTATCATGTCTTTAAAGACAGGACAGAAATTCTCTAACAAATGAAACTGCAAACCATCAATTTCCCTTCCCCGTAAGATTTAGTCTAACTCTATTAAACTTCAGCCTTTGACATAAAATATATTATCTAACCTTCCTCTCTTAGCCTCCACCAAGAAACCAAAGTAGCTCTCAGAATTGTGCATTCCCACAGGTACTGGTGCTCTGTAACTCCTTTTGAGGGAAAACAGCAACAACCTCCCCTACACTCCACCTTCCTGGATTTATTTTCCTTATTGTTCAAGAGCTGGACCCCTCCAATCTATAAGTAAAAGAGTATTATGAGCTACACACTACCCAGAACTTGTTTGCCAAAAAGTCTGGTTTTATTGTTGGAAATTGGTAGGTTATCCCTCTACATGCACATCTAATTCTTCCTCAAAAGACCACTGTTCTCAAACAGACACTGTTTCACAAGTAGCATCTACGGCATTGCTATTGCCTTCTGGTTAAATTAAAAGTCATGTTATCCAATCCCCAGACAATCACATGAATAATACCTTATAAGAAAGAAAGTCTGCTAGGAATATATTCTGGATTCTGGTACTAGGATATTTGGCAAAAGCTTGGACTTGTGGTGAAACTGGGAATGAAATATGAATAGTATTTGACTTTTGGCCATGTGAAGCCTAGGAAATTGATCCCAGAATCTCCAACTATTACAAGCATACCTGAGATGGGTGGAAAAGCCCAGGCAAGTACAGACTGGTAAAGCCAGAGCTGTGTTTAGTGTCCACTTGATCAATTTCACTAACACCATTGCTTGCCTGCTTATCAAGGCACCTACCCAGTTTATCCCAAAGGCTAAGATAACAGAGCTCATCGAAAATTCATCCTGAAATATGTCCTATTTGAGAACTTGTCAAATCTCTGCTTTTTTTCACTCAGATTATTAAAATGTATCTTTTTCCTTCTCTTTCCAGCTCCAATTTTTCTTGAGGTTTAGTCCAAGTAAGCATTTTCTAAGGTTTCAGGGGAACATTTTCTCACTAAATTCAGACCATTTTGCACATAGGAAAAGAGATTAAATATAAAACACTGGGTCTCATCTTGTGCTTTATTTGGTTTCATGGCTGCCTGTGATAAGACACTACCTATTGAAAAACTCTAAAGACTCCACACAAAATCTTCTAGAACTGATAAATGAATTCAGCAAAGTAGTAGGATACAAGATTAACATACAGAAAACTGTTGCATTTCTTTACACTAACAATGAAATATCAGAAATGGAAAGTTAAAAAACCAATTCCTTTTAAAATCACATTAAGGAAAATAAAATACTTAGGAATAAATCTGACCAAGGAGGTGAAAGACTTATATGCTGAGAACTATAAAACATTGATAAAGAAAATTAATGATTCAAAGAAATGGAAAGATATCTCATGCTCTTGGATTAGAAGAATTAATATTGTTAAAATGGTCATACTTCCCAAAGCAATCTGTAGATTTAATGCAATCCCTATCAAATTACCCAGGACATTTTTTACAGAACTAGAACAAATAATCCTAAAATTTATATGAAGTCACAAAAGACCCAGAATTGCTAAAGCAATCCTGAGGAAAAAGAACAGAGCTGGAGGCATAACCCTCTCAACTTCAGATAATACTACAGAGCTACAGTAATCAAAACAGCTTGGTATTGGCACAAAAACAGACATATGGATCAATAAAACAGAACAGAGAGCCCAGAAATAAATCTACATACCTATGGTCAATTAATCTTCAACAAAAGGGGCAAGAATATACAATGGAGAAAAGCAACCTCTTTGGCAACTGGTGTTGGGAAAGCTAGGCAACCTTAGGTAAATCAATGAAGTGAGAACACTCCTTCACACCATACACAAAAATAAACTCAAAATGGCTTAAAGACTTAAATATAAGACAGGATACCATAAAACTAAAAGAGAACATAGCCAAAACATTCTCTCACATAAATCGTAGCAATGTTTTCTTAGGTCAGTCTCCCAAGTTTGACTTAATCAAACTTATAAGCTTTGGTGCAGCAAAAGAAACCATAAATGAAACAAAAAGAAAACATATGGAATAGGAGAAAATATCTGCAAATGATATAACTGACAAGGAATTAGTTTCCAAAATATATAAATAGCTCATACAACTCAATAACAACAACAACACAAAAACCCAATCAAAAAATGGGCAGAAGACCTAAATACACATTTCTCCAAAGAAGCCATACAAATGGTCAATAGGCACATGAAAAGATGTTCAACATTGCTAATTATCAGAGAAATGCAAATCAAAAGTACAGTGAGGTATCACCTCTCATCAGTCAGAATGGCCATCATTAAAAAATCTACAAACAATAAATGCTGAGAGGGGGTGGAAAAAAAGGAACCCTCCTATGCTGTTGGTGGAACTGTACATTGGTGCAGCCACTATGGAGAACAATATGGAGGTTTCTTAAAATACTAAAAATATAGTTACCATATGATCCAACAATTCCACTCCTGAACATTTATACAGAGAAAATTCTAATTTGAAAAGATACATGCACCCCAATGTTCACAGCAGCACTATTTACAATAGCCAAGACATGGAAGCAAACTAAATGTCCAACAACAGATAAATGAATAAAGAAGATGTGGTATATATATATACAATGGAATACTACTCAGTCATAAAAAAGAATGAAATAATGCCATTGCACCAACATGGATGAACCTAGAGATTATCATACTAAGTGTAGTAAGTCAGACAGAGAAAGAAAATATCATGTATCACTTATATGTGGAATCTAAAATACAATACAAATGAAAACAGAAACAGACTCACAGACACAGAAAATAAACTATGGTTACCAAAAGGGAAAGGGTGGGGGAAGGATAAATTAGGAGTTTAGGATTAGCAGATACAAACTACTATACATAAAATAGATAAATAACAAGGTCCCATAGGGACTAGTAGCACAGGGAACTACATTCAGTATCTTGTAATAAACTATAATAGAAAAGAATATGAAAAAATATATAGATATATATACATATAACTGAACCACTTTACTGCACACATGAAACTAACACAACATTGTTAATCAACTATATTTCAATTTAAAAAGAAAAGCCATGCCACAAATGTTTATTTTCTGTACTGCCAAATCATGGTGTCATATTGTTAAGTGAATGGGGAAACTCATTAATAGTTGAAAGACAAAGACAAATAAAAAATCCTCAGTAATGTTATTGTTAATGTGCAACTCCATAAAATACATCAGAAATATACGGAATGATTCTGAAGAGTAGCCTGTCTTATTAAATGATGCAGTTATTCACCTTTTATATACATGTAAACTTCATTTAAGCTTAATTTATATTTCTTTACTCTACCAATATACAATATAATGATTTAAGCAGCTGTGTACTGCATTTAATCCCAAAGAAGCTGTATCATTAGCACAAAAAGTAGTATTTTGGAGTGACTTGTATTCTTAATTCAGGACTATTTTTGTTTAGTTTTTCTTTCAGACCTCTACACTGAATTCAGTTTCTTAAGTGTATGTTACCTAAGCCAGTATGTGGGCCATTTTTCTTCATTCTATATATTCAGAATATATTAAAATAAGAATAATCATTCCTAATATTATTGACTCTTGTGTTAGAGTTTTCCAGAGAAACAAAACCCATAAGAAATATTTCTTAAATATATGTATGTAATTTTATCACATGAAGAGATCTATTATAAGGAATTGACTCACATGAGCTATGAAAGTGAAGAAGTCCCAGGATCTGCAGTCAGCTGCAGACCCAGAAGAGCTGATGGTATTAGTTCCAGTCTGAAAGCTAGAAGGCTTGAGACCCAAATAGTGCTAATTTTTCAATTCAAGTCCAGAGGCAAGAAAAAGACCAATGTCCCAGCTCAGCACCATGTTATTCTTGGGAAGATGAGTCTCTTTGTCCTATTCAGGCCCTCAGATTGAATGAGGGCCACCCACATTAGGAGGGCAATCTGCTTTATCCAGTCTACTGATCCAATTGCTAATTTCATCAAATAAACACCTTCACAGACACACCCAGAATATGTCTGACCAAATATCTGGCCACCCTGTGGCCCAGTCAAGTTGACACACAAAATCAACCATAACACCATTTGAGTATACCCTTCACTTTGGCTGTTTTTCTTCTCTAAGAAACAAATTCTGACTCTCCGGGCATGCACCTGCACAGTGAAGGAAAATGGAAAGGGACCGCACAGGGACCACAACGCAGGATGGTTGTCTTGGTCCTTAATCTTAGGAAACCATGTAAAAACACTTTCCACTATTTTTAAGCATTCTCAATATCAGTTCTGCTGAGTTTTTGCCTTTTCTACAAAACATGAAATGTTTCCTCACCTACCCATCTATGCCACAATGGCACAGGCACTGAGAGGGTTTAGCATGCAAAAGTTTCTTTACGAGATTGATTCCTTGATCTCATTTTACCATCATCCAAGAAAGTTCTCTCAATTTCCTGTTCCCAACCAGGCAGAACAATCTGCACAATTCAACCCATTCAGGTCCTCCTAATACTTACAATTATGTGCACACATTCTACCTTTGGGGGTCTGTTTTTATTTTTCAAGTCAAAGATGATGTCTGTCCTTTAATTTGACCCCAAATTAAAGATTCCATCATAGTGTTGATGCCTGTTACAACTAATCTGGTAGTGATTTTCTGGTGAGTTTTCTTGCATTAAGTGAAGTGCCTTAAAATATGTCTCAAATAAAGAGGATGTGAATAACAAACAATAGACTGGAAACTATCATTTTGAGAAAGAGAAGAACTTAAGAGTTGCTAAGAGCCAAAATCAAGAGTTCTTATTCTAAATTTATAAGAAAAAATAATTTGTTGCATATTTCCATATATTAAAGATACCAAGAAGCCTTTCTGGTCTCACTAAAAGTAAATGTTATAATCTGTATGATTCCATTTAATAAAATGCATCTGAATGAAAATATATCACAGTGATAAAATTTAACTAATGAGGGAAGGCACCACCATCAGCTCCTCCGTGCTTAGAACCCCATGCTTTTCTCAGGATCATAGTTATTCCTAGCACTCATATCATGCTTCTGTGTACCAGCCACTCTTCCAAGCACTTTACATATATCAGATCATTTTTCTTTAGAACAATTCTGTGAAATAAGATTATTTTCATTCCTATTTCACATGTGAGGAAAAGAGGCACACAGAGGTTAAGTTAGTCGTGTAAGTCACACAGGTAGCTGGTGTAAGAGACGGGACTCAATCCAGGGAGTATGGTTGCAGAGCGTGTGATCTCAGCCATAACGCATATTCCCTCTCTATCCCGTGTCAGACATGATAGCTTTAGTCTAACATGCAGTCCAAGTTAAGCTACTGGCTTTGGCCTATATATGAAACATCAGTAAACTTTTCTTTCCTTCTTAGGTTTTAGGTAAAGCATAAGTACAAATAGAAATTAAATATTTCTTTCTGCACTCCAGCATTTGATCCTTAGGAGTCTGCACCCCTTTTGGAGACCTCTAGCTGAGATATTAGGCTCAGTTTCATGTCCACAACACTCTTGCTGCCTGTGACATTCTTATAATTCCTTTTTTGGAAACTCTGAAGCCTGTTTTCCTTTTAATTCTCTCGTTGATTTTTACTGTTCTTATAACCAATAGCCCTTCAGCATTTATGCATTTCCTCTAAAGCAACCCAAGTCAGAGGAGTGTGAGAGGGGAGGTGGAACTAACCAACGCTTTCTGTATGCCACCCATTTTGTGTATTACATTTCATTAAATCAATAAGCATTTGGCCAATCAAAACAAGCCTCTATAAATTAAGCAAAATCTACCACTTTTCTCATCCTCCACTCATATCTTTAATCAAGAATTCCCTTGATCCTTAAATTTCCTGGTTTTAAGATTTTTTTCCTAGATAAAACTTGGTGAATTTCACCTACCAATTCCTTGATTTGCTTTCGACACCGCTTCCCAGATTTCAAATGGATGGAAATAACTTCAGTCTCTGCTCACTTTACAATGATCCCATTTCTTTAATTGCTGCTTACCATACCACACACACTCTTCCCATGTGCACACAATTGACCCTATAAAGGCTAATCATGCTTTTCTTAGGAATCTGGAATAAAGGCTCAGACACAGGTAATTAGCTTCTGCCATATGACCAGAACCAAGATAATGCCAACTTGAGAACTGGGGGTAGCCATTCAGCCTCATGCACACAATGAAGCAGATAATGCCAGTTGATAGAAAAGAATAAAGCTGTATGGTGAGGACCAGACACTGGAGAGAAAGAGTGTTGCTTGGGTTACAGACGTATGTTTTAATTCCTATCCCAGTAGGCTACGGGCTCAGGTGTTTTGGAGTTCTATGAGATACCCCTATAAATACTTTTTCTTGATGTTGTTGATATTTTAAACTATGTCAAGTTGGTCTTTACTGATTAAAAATGAATATTATATTGTGTTTCCCATTTACTTGAAGACTTTATGTCAATTCATGGCCTAACAAGCCCAATTCTGTACAAGCTGAGAAAAATACACTATTTAGTAAAAATTCCACCTAATATATGCTGACATGCTATAATTAACCCAACCCATTAGCACAATCACAGTGACTGTCAGTATACAAAAGATGACACTCAGTTACCCTCAAAGTTGCCAGGATACGCAGTAGCTTAAGGAGGGGACTCTGCTTCTAGTCATGAAGAAGTAGCAGTGACTAGATTTACCCTCCCACATGAAACGACTAGAAAACTAGACAAAATACCTCGACAAATGCTTTCAGACATTAAACAACAGATAGAACAGGACTGTGATCTCTGACAGAATAGAAATGAATAAATAAGCCCTAGTTTCCTGCCTAGAAAGTTCCCATGCCTCAGCTTAGACTGGGGAAGCACAAACAGAGCCCGGCCATCTCACTGAATTGAGGAAGTAGAGACCAGAATATGAGAAAGTAAAAGCACTTAGAATTTGTTGTTAGGACATAAGAGGAAGCACCTCTTGAATCTTTTGTTGAGTATTTGTCTGTGCCTACAAGGAGTCATACTCCACAAGGTGGGGTAAAGAACCACCAAAAAGCAGTGTGCCAAACAAACAAATTGCCAGATCTCACCCAGCACTAGGAATGATTTTTGTCCCACAAGACAGACTGCAAACATCTCATAATAAAGGGGACCATTGGTAGAGTCCTCAGAAGTAAATCTTTATAGCCTTAGGCTATAGACCATCTGTCTAAAGACTACTCTTAGCCATGCCTAAACAAAACTCAAAAGCAAGCCTTAACTGGGTCAAACAGATTCCAAATAACTTACCTGCCTGCCAGAACAAAGCCCAAAAATATTTAAAAGAATGCAACAAAATCCAGCAGCCAAGAACAAAAAATTCACAATGTCTGACATCAGAACAAAAATTACCAGGCAAGAAAAGAATCAGAAAAATATGGCCTATAAGCAGGAAAAATACCAATCAACAGAAACAAATCCAAAAACAACAGAGTTAATGGAATTTGCAAAGACATTGTAACAGTTGTTTTAAATATGCTCCATATGCTCAAGAAGATAGAGGAAAGCATAAACATGATGAGAGAAATAGAAGATATAAAAAAGACCCAATTGGTATTTACAAGGATTTTGTAGCCACTTTACAACAGAAGATGCATGAATCACCAATAGCTGTATAAAATGCTGCTCAGCATTTTTGGTTGTCATGAAATGCAAATTAAAACCACTAAATGAGATATCACTACATACCCAATGGAATGTTTAAAATTTTAAAACCTAACAATATCAAAGATGAGTGAGATAGAGCAACCAGCATGGTCAGATGCTGCTAGTGGGGACTTAAAATGGCATCACCATCGTGGAAAACCGTTTGCCAGTTTCCCATAGAGTTTAATATCCACTTACCATTTAGCTCAGTAATTCTACTCCTAGGTTTTTGACAGAGAAATAAAAACATATCACTAAACAAAAGATGTGTGCTTGTTTATGTTTATAGCAGCTTTATTCATAATAGTCCAAAACTGGCTACTCAAATATCCATCAGCAAGTTAATAAATAGGCAAAATTTAGTATATCCATACAGTGTAAGGCTGTGTAGTGACAAAGAGGAATGATCTCCTGATACATGCAACACTGTGAATTAATTTCAAAAATAATATGATGAGAGAAAGAAGCCAGAAAAATCCATTCACATTAATATCTAGAAAAGGGAAATCTAATCTATAATGACAGAAAGCAGGGTAGTGGTTGCCTGGAGTTGGGAGCTGGTGGAAGAGGTCTGTCTGCAAAGGCCCCAAGGGAATCTTTAGGAGGGCAGACCTATTCTATAGTTTGATTGTGGTAGTGGTCACACACAGGTACATAGACAAAGAAACTGAGACTCTCAGCGGTTGAGTAACGCTGACACACACTGGCCCCTTGAAGGGTCCACAGTGAGTAAAATCAACAAGTAAATAAATAACTACAGCAGTTCCCCTATATCCACTGGTTTCACTTTCTGAGAATTCAGATACTTGCAGTCAACAGCAGTCCAAAAATGTTAAATGGAAAATTCCAGAAATAAACAATTTATAAGTTTTAAATTGCATGCCATGCTGAGAAGAGTGATGAAATCTCTTAGCCTCCACTGTGTCTTCCTTGGGACGCCCACTATCAACACTGTCTGCCCTTGACAGCCAACCATCTGTATATCATCATGGCTCCAGGATCGCAAAGCAGATGATCCTCTTTCTGACATATTGTGAGGAGGTCAATAGTAGCCTAACACTAGTCACATTGCCTATGTCATTAACCTCATTTCATCTCATCTCATAGGCATTTTATCACGTCACATTGTCACAAGAAGAAGGATGAGTACAGTACAGTAAGATATTTTGAGAGAGAAAGACCACGTTCACATAACTTTTATTACAGTACATTGTTACAATTGTTCTACATCATTATTAGTTGTTGTTAATCTCTTACTGTCCCTAATCTATAAATTAAATTTTATTATAAGTATATATATATATATGAAAAACATCGTATACATAGGGTCTGGTGCTATCCAGGGTTTCGGGCAACCACTAGGGGTTTTAGAATATATCCCCCATGGATAATGAGGGACTACTGTATAAGCAGTATCAGCATAAAAATAAGAACTACAACAGATGTAGAATAAGAAATGACAGTAGGGAAAATGCCCAATCTCGCTAAACCAGTCACAGAGAAGAACACTGTAGCAACTTGATCTTTTCTTTTTGCCAAATATTTCTTGAGCATCTAATAATTGCTCTGCTTTTAAGGAAATATTAACTCCTAAGCATATGCCTTATTTATAATCAGCAATTAGCTTTCCTTATTATTAGGTAAGTATTAAACATCAAAACAA
>NC_045697.1:49899619-49977255 GCF_009834535.1 Camelus ferus | reverse complement strand
AGCATCCCTTTGGGCCAATTGTCTTCACATATACTAATCTCATGCTATCCTCATGACACCCATGTGAGATTGGCATCATAACTCCCTCCTACAGATAGGAAAACAAAAGCTGAAAGGGGTTAACTGGCTTGTCTAAGAGAACCCAGCTTGGAAACAAAGAAGAGTGGAGCAACACATTTCTTCTTGGCTGCCAGCCCCTGCCCCAACCCACCTCACACACACAAACATACCCAGCAAAGAAGATGCTACACTTTCACCTTCTCAAGACCAGTTGGAGAAAGAAATGAATGGCATCGTGGCTAAGAAAGTAAAGTAATCTAATAATTAGTGAAATGGGGGCTAGGACTAAATTAGAGGCAGATGGGTGGAAGGAGAATTAAGCCTGCTGGCAAAACTCCACAAATTCTCATGACACCCTTCTGAGGGAGGAGCCACTGCTGTTCTCCTGTTACAGATAGGAAACAAAACAGTATAAATAAAGCCTCTAAGCAACTAAATCAAGGGAAAGCAAGTCTTCAAACACACTAGTTCTTCAATGGCAGAATATTCAGTCAGAATTTTGAAAAAGCCACATGATTTTCCCACACAAATAAAAAGAGAAAAGGAAAAGGGGAGGCTCAAGAGAGAAATAAGAAAAAGAGAAGGTGGAGGGAGAGAGAAAGAGAGGGGAAAGGGGGAGGAAAAGAGAAAAAAGAGAGAGAAAGAGAGGTGGGAGGGAGGAAGGAAAGAGTGAAGGAAGGAAGGTAGGAGAATGATTGAAGGGAATGATAGGTAAAAAGGCAGAATTGGGAAGGAATGGGGAGAGGTTGGCAGATGATCTCCATTTATTCCAACAACATTTCTTGGTCACCTGCTCCAGGTCTGGAACTGTGTATACTCTGGGTGTGCGATATGAATGTCACCTCCCCTTCCATGGAACTTACTTTCCAGTAAGCAAACCAGACATTAGCCTGCAGTTTTAACAATTGCTATATTGTCTGTAATTTACTTTAAATTACTTCACAGAATGTGTGATATATAGATGGGCATTTTAATTTATACCCTAGGGGTGGTTGGTTGATATCTGAACAACTCTAATCAGAAATCTACACCCCAGGGGTGGTATTTGAAAGCCTCTAATCAAAATCCACCCTCCAGGAACAGCTACCATAAAGCTAAAGTTACCTTAATATTTGATCAACAGCAGAAAATGTGTTATTTGGTATAATAGACATTGGAGATAATGTTTCTTTGGTGAAATAAATGATCTTCCAGTTTTATGGAATGTCTAAAAATATTGTATGGGCTTTACAGCATTATATTCAAAAAATCTAGGAATCTGCCAAACCTAGTAGCCCTAGGCCTTGGTATTTCTTCTGGTTCTATACCCTATCATTTAGTCAGTATTTGATACTGATTAGAAATTTAGCCGAATCCTGCTGCTAAAATATTTTCACATTTGCCTCAAATGAACCCTTCAATTAAGAGCTTGTCTAAATGCATAAAAAGAGAGAGTGCTAAGATTTCATTGAGCTTACAGAACAGGCTATGTGATGAGTTTTGTGTTTTCTGGGTGATATTTTGTTCTGCAGAATCCATTTTGGGACTCACCTTGAGTGTAATATCCCTGCTGGTCATGAGTTCTGGAGATGTAATAATTATAATGACCAAGTTAGCTTAGGTCATTTTACAACAGTAATTAATTTCAAATGTTATAAATGCCTTAAGGGAAAAATACAGGGTAGCATGGAAGCATATGACATATATTTCTGATCTAATTTAATGAATCAGAACTGGAGGTTACATGGGGGCAGGAGGAAATTAATCCATTGTAGGTAAAAGACCAAAGATCAAAGGAGGTTGGAATATGTAAGGCTGAAAGAAGACTACCTGTGATGAGTGACCTGTGTCAAAAAGAGATGACATTGGTTAAGATGAAATGTAGCCAAACTGCACAGGCCTTGTAGGTAAAGATTTAACTAGATAGCATTAAAACAGGCAAAATGAATGAATGAGTGAGAGATTGAATGAGACATTCCAAAACAGAGACCAGAGGAAGGAATCCTAGGTCAAACATACAAATCCTTTCTGTCTGACAACAATCAAAGAGCAAACCAAAAAGGAGAAGCTTCATCCTGTGAGGCAGGAGGGAAGAGGGCAGGGAACAATCATCAAAAGAATGGCATAGCCTTTATGATACGACATAAATTGGTTAGAACCAACTACGCCCAATATGGCCAGAAGATTCAACTTCCAGTAGACCTTGATCCTCATTATATGCACATTACAATAAAATTAGCCTTGCAAATGAGAAATAACCATCATGCACTGACACCATGACACTTCCAGTCAAGATTAAATAAGGACTAAAATCCCTCCTCCCCTTGGGAAAGTGGAGCTAGGTTGAAAATCAGGAAATATGACCCCAAACCCCTTCTCCCCCAATGAATATTCTGCCCATTCATTTTTACACTCCATATAACCAACTTTCCAAAATAATTCAGTGCAGTTACTCACCTATGTCTGCCTGCACTCCCCCTTGAAAGTGTATATTGCTTAATAAATCTTTCCTTTGCTTTCTTATCTTCAATGTCTCGTTTCCGAATTCTTTCTGCAACGAGAGAAGAACACACTCTCCAGTAACACTTGAACAACTTGGATAAGCCTTCAGTGTTAACAAGGAAGAGTAACTGTTCTGATCAAAGCCCCTGGACCTAAGTGATTTTTTCTGGTGTCTTATCTTTGTTCTTGGACATAAAGTTTATCCTGTAGGTACTGATATACTGAAAGAGATCTCAGAGATTAGTGGGGTTCCTTTTGACACTGTGTTTGGCAATGGTGTTTTTGTATCAGTGCCCAAGTAGCCACAGCTCCTTGGTGAACAACAAACCTCATTCATTTGCATAATTGTTTCCTTTGCTGTTTTCTTTATAAAAAAATAATGAGCCATTATGCACATAATTAAAGCAAGCTTAACAAATGAGGGCCAGGCTGACAAGAATCACATGAGAAGGTCAAGAGAATTTAGTATCAAGGCCTGTCTGCTAAGCATAAGGCCAATCTAATCTGCACTGTCTCCTGGGAGCAGAAGGACTCCTTGGGGGCCTCTGCTTTTGGATTTTCACTGAGGTCAGGCTTCCTGCAGAAAACATGATTTGATTTCATCCAGCCCTTCTTCTGTTGCTCTCCTCCTGTCCTTCTCACTGAGAAGTATCTGGCTTGTTTATTAGGGCCCTTTGCAACAAATCTTTTGTCTCTTTTCCCACTTTCTCAGAATCAGACATTTTCCCTATAAGCCTTATTAAAAACCTAATAGAAATAAGAAAAGTTCTTTAATCCTAAGAAATCTAGTGATAAACTTCATGGAGACCATCATTTCCTTCTTTAAAATAGTAGCAGTCTTCGATCACAGAGTAGCCAGAGCAAGGCAGAAACTGAAGTCCCTTTTCTCCCAGCTACTATGGGTCTCCTGGCCATGTGACCTCTAAGCAGTTTCTTGCTTCTGGTTCTGGTAGATTTTCCATCTTACATAGATCCTAGTCAGTTTCCAATCCCTCAGGCTGAATGTTTCAGTTCCAAGAAGGTACCATTGTAAGTAGATTGGTTAAGGGGTCCTCGGAGAAAGAGAACCAGGCATGGCTGTCCTAAGAAAAACCATTTTGTGATCTAAGCCAGGCCACAATGCTTGCCCTTGAACAGGGTTTAATAATGTATTATCTTAAGGGAACAAAGAAATGCAAGAATAGAGAAAAGGCAGTCAAACCACGGTGCAGTGATAAAGCAGAGTTCCTCCCCAAAGGATATACACAATAATATATCTTTGAGTTCTACTGGAACTGAGACCCCCCCACCAAGGTGGAGGATGGAATAATGATACTGACCCTGCTGACTTCAATCAACTTAAGCCTAGACTCTGTCAACCTTTGCCCCAGTTCTCTGCTAAATTCTCCTCTGCTCCAGCCCCTTCATGATTATGCATGTACCCTTAGCTTAAAACCTCCCCAACTTTGCTATTTGGGGAGACATTGCTTTGGGAAAGATTCCCAGTGTTCTCCTTACTTGTTGCAAGTAGTAACAAATTCTTCCTTCTCATGATCTTTGTCTTGTTTGTGTCTTTTGGCTAGACACCCACCAAAAGGTGATACCAGTTTTCGGGTAACACTATCAATCACTTCTTGATGTGCCAAATTCCCAGATGATTGTAAGGTAAGGTCATTGATGAGTGATACAAGTGAACATTCCAGGTCTCCCTGGCCTGGGTTCTGGGTCTCTTAGGGTCTGAGGAGCAGCTGCATCACATGAGGGCTTGTTACAAATGGAAAATCTCAGGCCCCACTGAAAACCAATTTTAGGCCTACTAAGTCAGAATGGACATTTTAAACAAGATCTCCAGGTAATTATTTCCACATTAAAGTTTGAGAAGTTATGATCTAGGGCATTCAGTGGGACCCATCATATTCAGTTTCTTCTAGAATTTTGACCACTTCCTAGTCAAATTGTTGGGGAAAGAGGAATTCTGGTCTTAAGGCTATGAGGATGTTGCAGAAAAATGGGGGTACATGAGGATGGTCATGTCCCAGGTCTTGGGCGAGTCCCTGGGATGTGCCCTGCCGAGTAAGGGTCCTTGTCCCCGGCTTTGCACAGGAAAAGAATTCAAGAGCAAGCCATAGTAAAGTGAAAGCAAATTTATTTAGAGAGATACACATTACATAGTCAGAATGTGGTTGTCTCAGAAGGGAGAGCAGCCCCGGGGATGTGGGGGTGTTTAGTTTTTGTGGGCTAGGTAATGTCATATGCTAATAAATGGGATGATTATTCCAACTATTTTGAAGTAGGGGCAAGGATTTCCAGGAATTAGGCCACTGCCCACTTTTTGGCCTTTTATGGAACCCTCATGGCACCTATGGGTGTATCATTTAGCATGCTAACATATTATAATGAGCATGGAATGAGGCTCAGGGTCTACTGGAAGTCAAATCTTCCACCATCTTGGCCTAGTTGATTCTAAACTATTTATGTTCTACGCTGTTTATCTCAATGGCTATGTCATTCTTTTAGTGGTTGTGCCCTACCCTGTGCCCAGGGACAGGGAAGATACTATGTGCCTCACAGGCCACACAGAGCTGTACTCAGTGACAGAGTGAACAACCAGGGGCTGTGGGAGGTAAGCTTTGTAGTATCAAGAGATGAATGTTTCCCATTGCAATTGGGATGCAACTGGCTTATTTGAACAATTCTGTGGATTGTCCAGGAACTGAAACCTGTTACTTGGGGATAAATGGAAACTGTACCTTGTCCACTTGCTAACAAGGAAGGTTGTGTGGCTTGGGGACCTTACCTGAAGGGTAGAGTGGGAGGGAAACTTGTGATTAGGATATTTGAGGGCACCCCTTCCCCTTTTTATTTCACCAGATGACAGGTAGTCATTTGCATAATACTGGACCATAATTTGATAGTTTGGTACTACATGGGGAAGTCATCTCATAAAAGTACTTAACTAATTCCACAGTATTAAACTACATGCATGGAAACCACCAAGCATAGTGCCAGGTCTATGGAAAATGCTCAATAAATATATATCACTCCACATCTCCTCTCTGCCTTTAGTCTTAGCACTATAATAACCAGAGCTTCAGATTCTACCAACACTACCTGAATACCTACCATAAGCCAGGCACCATTAATTGCACTCACATGCATGATCTTATAATGTTCATCCCAAAACTAGGAGTCCACTGTTCTAATCTCTGTTTTATAGATCAGAAAAGTTGAAGAGAACTTTACCCAGTCAAAATGGACTATATTTATTATGTCTCCTCATGGCATTTATCAATGCAATCTATGATCTGTTATAATAATGCAATGAGAATCTAGCAATGCAATAGAAACTTCATAAATATACAGTTGCCAGTCATAGTTTGTGAGAAACCAGCACCAGAAAAAAAATGGAATTTTTTGGCTCACTCAGTGATGTGAAGAACAGGGAAGATGGGCAGATATAAAATGTTTTGGACTTAATTTGCTAGTCTGATGCAGATAAAGTCTGACAGTAACTAGAAGGTTACTTGAGAAACAGGTAATTGAAAGAGACAGTCTAGGAGATAAAATAACTAGCAATTTTCTAGGTTATCTAAGTTCTATCTGATTAATTTAAATCATCAGGACCAGTGTACCTAGACTGTATCTTTTTAGTCTCTGAAAGAGACACTTTCACTCATGGTTAGAGGTAGTATTGCATAGTGGTTAGCAGTGCAGACTCTGAGTCCAGACTTGGTAGTCTAAAATCTCAGATCCTTTGCTTTTCTGGTTGTGAGATACAGTGCCAGTCACTTAACTTCTCTGTCCTCATTTTACAGCTGCAAAACATAGATAATAACAGCTTCTATTCATAGAGCTGTTGTGAAGATGAAATGAGTTAATCTACCTAAAGCACTTAAACAGTGCCCGGTACAGAGGAAGCACTATTGAGTGGAGGCTATTTTATTATGAATCAATGTTATGTCCTTGACTTGCATAGAGGGTCAATAAAATAGGGTGATCATGTGAGACTTATCCAAATAAACAGAACAAAATAGATAGCCCAAGAATATACCTCAGTATAAAAGAATTTAGTTTATGGGAAAGAAGATCGTTTCAATCAGTAAAGGAAGAAAGGTTTATTCAATAAATGGTGTTGGAAGAATTGAACAACCTGGTCTCCCATTACCTTGCCCCCCATCTATACTACATCATGTGCTGCTGCTGGTGATACTCAGAGTAATCATGATGGCACCATATATGGATTGTCAATGTCTCATTTCCCCCAGTAAGAAAAAAGTTATTCATATATTTATCAAATAAGTAGGACTCTCAATCCCAGAAACCCATTTTAAAAGGTCATCATAGGGGCCCTTCTTTGCACCAATTATGTAATCCATTAGGGTACTGGCAGGATAGATGGCACATTTAAACAGAGTAATAGAGAAGAGTTTAGTTAAGAGACTATTGACAAAAATGTGGTGGTAACCCACCCACAAGAATGGTGATCAACCACAAGGATAGCAGCAAGAGGTTGGATACTATACCTAGGTCAGAAGAAATGGAGCAGTTAGCAGAATGCAGTAAGACCTGGAGTTACTGGACAGTCACCTGACGGGAACTGGGGCCTTGGTAGAGGAACTCTGCCACTACCAACCTGAAGTCTGGGAGGGAAGGAGATAGGACAGAAAAAAAAAAAAAAAAAAAAAACTTTGCTTCTGTCTCCTCTAACATCCTCTGCACTTCAGGAAGGAAAGGAGACTGGCTGATCTAATTGATACATGTCAACCTCCTAGGACACAGAGGAGGATGAAGAGAATAATAAACCTTAGGAGTAAACACACTACCCAAAGTAATCTACAGATTCAGTGCAATCTCTGTCAAAATTCCAAAAGCATTTTTCACAGAAATGGAACTAACAATCCTAAAATCTATATGGAACCACAGAAGACTCCCAATAGCCTAAGCTGAAGGTATCACACATCCTGATTTCAAACTATATTACAAAGCTACGGTAATCAAAGCTACGGGGAAAAACACACAGATTAATGGAACAGCATAGAGAACTCAGAAATGAACCCATGGACATATATTCAACTAATTAATGACAAAGGAGCCTAGAATATACAATGATAAAAGGATAGTCTTTTCAATAAATGATATTGGCAAAACTGGACAGCCATATGCAAAAGAATGAAACTGGACCACTATCTTACACCATACACAAAAATCAACTCAAAATGGACTAAGGACTTAAATTTAACCTGAAACTATAAAATTCCTAGAAGAAAATAAAGGGATGCCAGCTCCTTGACATTAGTCTTTTCAATGATTTTTGGATATGCCATTAAAATATAAAGCAACAAAAATAAAAATAAACAAGAGGGACTATATCAAACTAAAAAGCTTCTGTAAAGGGGGGAAAAATCAACAAAATTAAAAAGGCAACCTATAGAATGGTGGAAAATACTTTTAAATTACATATCTGATAAGAGGTTAAAAATCCAAAATATGTAAGAACTCATAAAACTCAATAGCAGGAAACAAACAATTTGATGTTTTTTTTAATGAGCAAAGAAACTAAATAGAAATTTTTCCAAAGAAGGCATACATATAATCAACCGGTACATGAAAAGGGGCTCAACATCACTAATCATCAGGGAAATGTAAATTAAAACCACACTGAGGTATTACCTCACACCCATTAGATTGACCATCATTGAAACAACAAGAGATGACAAGTAGCAAGGATGTGGAGAAAAGGAAATCCTTTTCAACTATTGGTGCAAATGTAAATCAGTGCAACCACTATGGAAATCAGTATGGAGGTTCTTCAAAACATTAAAAATAGAACCACCCCGTGATCCAGCAATCCCACTTCTGAGAATATACCCAAAAGAAATGAAAAACAGAATTTTGAAGATATATCTGCACTCCCATGTTTATTGCAGCATTATTCATGGTACCATAATATGGAAACAACCTAAGTTTCCATCAATGGAGTAATAGATAAAGAAGATATGAGATGGATATACATATATATAATAGAATATTACTCAGCCATGAGAAAGAAGGAAATCCTACCATTTGCAACAACCTAGATGGACCTTGAAGACATTAGGCTAAGGGAAATAAGCCAGACAGAGAAAGACAAATATTGAATGGTATCAATTATATGTGGAATGTTTCTTTTAAAAGTGTCAAACTCTTTGAAATAGAGTAGAGAAAAGTGATTACCAGGGGCTGGGGATGGGCAAAATAGGGAGCATTTGGTAAAAGGATACAAACTTTCAGGTATAAGATGGATAAAGTCTGAGGATAATGTAAAACATGGTGGTGACTATTGTTTACAACACCATATTGTATAAGGAAGATTTTCTGGGAGAGTGGAGAAACTAACTGCTCTAACCAAAAAAAGATGGGTGGAAGGGGTAAGAAATATGTGAGGTGAGAATCCTTTCACAATGTATATGGCTATCAGATCATCAAAATGCACACTTTAAATATCTTACAGTGTTGTCATTTAAACCTCAATAAAGCTGGAGGCAGAGGATTAAGAAATTACTGAAAAAGCAAAAACTAAAATTTGTTGGGAAAATGATGTATGACTCTATTTTTAGATTTGATATGGCACTTGAGAGGAAGCCAAGCTGAAGCCCTTTTAAACTTTGCCCAAGAGTACCCTGTAGGTACAGTGGGACCTACAAAAAATAGTCTGTTGCAGCCGATTTTATGTGCCACATTGGTTAGGCTGTGGCGCCCAGTCATTTCATCAGCACTAGTCTAGATGTTCCTGTAAAGCTATTTTTCAGATGTGATTAACACAGAAGTCAGTAGAAGCAGATTACTCTTCATGATAGGGGTGGGCCTCATCCCGTCAGTTGAGGACCTTAAGAACAAAGACTGAAGTTTCCCAAGATACTCTCCTCCAGACTGCAACGTAGAAACACTGCCTGAGATTTCAGAGAGAAGGCTGCAACATCAGCCGGTCCTTGAATTTCTGTCCTACCAGCCTGCTCTACAGATCTTAGACTTGCCAGCCCTCATGACCACATGAGTCAGTTCCTTACAATAACACTCTCTCTCTCTTTCTCTTTTCCTCCCCTCCCCTCCCTCGCCCTCTCTCTCTCCCGCTCCATATATATGTGTGTGTGAATATATATATGCATTGCCCACTCACAAGACACGCATCCAAGTATTCTCAGAAGGGGCCTCCAAAAGGGAAAAGAGAAGGATGGAAGAAGGAGGGCTAGAAGCCCAACCTGAGAAAGGAGAGATGGGGGAACCTCTCCTTCCCTGCCTTCCTGTCTGAAGAAAACTACCAGCGAGGGGAGTGGAAACACTTGATCTTTAAATCAAGTTCAGAGTTTGGATCATTATTAGGAACTGGATACGTTAACTTCTGAATTGAAACAAAGATTGTGATTGTACAATTATTTTTTGCTGTCAGTATGTAAACGTCAATTGGGGCAGAGAAACACTTTCTCCACTGAATATCTTTTAAACAGACAGTGGAAAATTAAAAATAAACATACTTTTTGAATATATCCCAAGAGGCCTGCTCTTCAAGGTAACAGTTATACAAGTATTTCTTTCTATGATTATAAATTAGCCAATATTTACTTTTTAATATCAATTTAATGAATATTTCCATATTTCTTACAAATCCTAACTGAATACACTGTCTGTTGTACTCCTCAGTAGGGTCTTTCATATGATGACTTACACAATAAATTCTTCAAAGATCCCCCTAAAAGTTAGATTTTTCAGAAAAACAAATTTTAATTTATAATAAAAATTATGTTACCTTTAGTCCAACAAATATTTATTGCCAATCTACCACATGCTAGAAGGTGCTGATGATAACAAAGTGGATACTGTTTCTGCCCCCTGGAGCCACTGGCTGGTAGGAGAGACAGTTACCACATAAATAAATATGAAATTACAAATTTTGATAAGCATTATAAAGAAAAGTATTGTGTAAGAATATAACAGAGGGTGGAAATTTAGATCAATAAATTTAGAAACTGTCTCTCTGAGGAAGTGATTATTTCAGCTGAGCCCAGGAGGAGGACTGGGAGTTAATTAGCTCTGCAGAGAACAGGAGAGGCACATCCCAGCAGAGAGAACAGCACACCCCACCCCGGAGGTGGGAAAGCCCTGGGTGTGATGAAGAAAACGTGGCTGGACTGTAAAGAGGAAAAGGGAGGGTGCTGGTTAAGGAGTCTGGGAGGCAGTCAGGTTATACAGGGCTTTGGAGGACACACTAAGAATTTTGGATCATATTATATGTTCCATGGGGAATCATCAAACGAATTGAAAAAGGGAGAAGATGGTTTTATTTTTGTTTTCAAATGCTCATTTTGGCTACAGTGTAAGAAATGGATTAATGTGGGCAAGAATGAAAGCGGGAAGACCCCCTAGAGAGCTACTAATTTATTACAGTGGTCCAGAGAGACCATGGTGGCTGGTGGAGTGGAGAAGACTGGTGGGTTTGAGATTTATTTTGCCAGGCTGAATGATGAGTTGGGGATGTGGAGAGTGGGCCGAGGGAAGGAGACATTGAAGAGGACCCTCATTGTATAAAGGTCTCCACCTCCCCTTCACTGCCCTCAGCCCTGATCCACCTCTCCATCTAATCTCCCCTCCAAACTGCCATCCATTCAGCACTTGAATTCAACAAAGATGGCCTGAGGCAAAAGGACAGCCTCTGCCCACCACCCTGAAGTTTGGATGTCCACACTGACAGAGTGGAAAACTAAAGAGAAAAGCACAGACACTGAAAAACCACTAGGAAGAACATAACCATTTAGCCTGAGACTGATTGGCAAACTACCACTATGGGCCCTAATGACAGCCCTTCTCAATGTATATTCTGTTGGACAATTGCATTTACAACAAGAATTCATCATCCAAATATTAACATAATATTAAATTTTAAATAATATTTAAAAATTTAAATAGTAGTGACTCTAATTCATCAACCGCACATGAAGTAATAATGAGAACATTTGTCTTAGAAACACAGTGGTCTCCTGCTTTAACTGGTTCTACAGTTATTCTACCCATTTTATCACTGCTGTCTGGTCCAAACTCAGATGATGCCCTGGTGCCAGAAATTGCACAGACCCATGAATCAGACAGACAAGTGCAACAGAATGTCTTGGTAATGGGCTCTGAAGCATGCCAGAGAAACTGCTATTATAGCTGGAATAAACTTTAAATTACTGTTTTAAAAGAGAAAATAAAGGAAAAGAATGACTCCTGGGTTTCTGGCACGATCAACCAGGTAGATGGAATAAGCATTTATTAAGACAGCACAGAGCAAAGGGGGCCGATGAGAAACAATGAGCAAGTTTCAAACATGTAGTTTAAGATGCCTGTGAGATCCCTGGGTAGGGCCAACAAGTTGGCAGCTGTATATAGGAATCTCAAGTTTACAAGGAAGATCCAAGCTAGAGATAGAAAATGAGTTTAAACTGTTGGATTACAAGTTATATGTAAAACTTTGTTAGAGGATAGGATTCCCTAACAGAGTATAAAGTGAACTGAAAAGAAAGTCCAGGACTGAATCCTAAGAACACCTACAATTAGAGGCAGAGTGGAGAGAGAGCACATGCAAAAGACAATGAGGAATAGGGGTCTGAGAGCTAGAGGAGGAACAGGACTATGGTGCCATGAAATCCAAGAAGAAAAAAATCCGCTCTCTATCTGCTTTTGGGAAACACGTGGTTCTCACTGTGGGAGCTAACTCACCCCACATTTGGCATAGTCTGGGTACCAACACTTCTCCACTCTTTGCTATCCTATAAATCTTCACACTTCACTAACTTCACCTGCTCATTCTCCAGTTGGGTTGCAGGCAACAAAGGTTAGATTGGATGTTTGCTCAGGAAACAAAGGAAGATAAGATCCCAGGGGCTACTAGTTGGTTTAAGACAAAGCTCATAGCCAGAAAAATCTGCCTTCCAGTCCCTTCCATATACAGATCCCCAAATTTAACTTTGTAACGTCTTTGATTAAGGAGTTGGTGCAGGAGAGGGACTAAAAGAGAGATGTCAGAAAACAAAGACGAAAAGACAAATAAAAGAGAGAGACAGAGAGAACTACTTTAGAGGGATGTCTCTTCTACTAGACTCTCATCATTAAAGTCTTCAGCCAGTCTTTCAAACCTTTACATGCTGAAATGGCTATTTTGGAAAAGAATGATCTCAATTTGGCAGACAGCCTAAGGTTAAATCAAATAATTTAGAAGGCCTCTAAGTGCCTCGGGGAAATTTACAAAGGGAAAGGGAAAGTACCATTTCAGAATCCCTCCTGCTTTAAAAAGAGAACAGGCTCATTCAAATCATTTCTAAAAAGATCTTGCAATTTTTTCAAAGACAAGCAAAATTACTGTGATTTGAATGTTCAAGTGACATTCATTGTAGTGTGTTGGTGTTAAGTTGTATTTTTTTTCTTTTTGACATCAGAGGTTATATCTAGGGTTTAATTCTAAATCTTAAATCAGGAATACAACTCTAGATTTAAAAAAAAAAAAGAGTGCTTAATAACAGACTTCAGAATTAGATCTGAATTTGAGAGTAGCTGCTACAACTGACTAGTTATATGATCTTGAAGCTAGTTACCCAGCCTCTCTAAGCCTGAAAGTCTACATCTGTAAAATGGGTATGTACCTCACAGAGCCGTTTTGAAGATTAAATGGGATAAAGAATATGACACACTCAGCTATTTATGTTCCTAGTCACTGCATTTTACTGCCATCCCAGGAGACCCTCATAAAATGAGCCTCCATGCAGCAGTTACACATTCCCTCGGAGACTTTACATTGGACTGGGCAAGGAAGCAGAGCTTACGTTATTGTTATGGCTGATATCAAATAATGTTCTGATATTAATGACTGGAGGATATATTGGAAACACACTAATTATTCAGAAAAGTAAATCCTTCAGATTTCTGGGTAGGAGCATGGGTTATTATATGATGTTGATAGTCACTCTGAAAGCCAAAAGAGAACACCCTCACCTACCCAGGTCTGCATTATTAGACGTTACCTTACTGAAGAAAAATTGCACCTTCTTTTTCCCTTTTATTTTTGTCAGTAACATATCTTTGAAAGGTCATAGAGGCAGTCCTGAGTAGGATAAAAGAGAGGATATGGGCATCACTACAAGAATTTGATGATTGTAAACATATGGCCATATACACAAAATAGGAAAAAGAAAAAAAGATAATTAATTTAGTTTAAGGCCCAGAAATGTTACAAACAGGACCTGACCATTTTATTACCTAGTTTTAAAGATGAGTAAATGATGACTGAGAAAGATTAAACAACCTGAGATGTTTAATTAGTAAACAATAGAGCTGAAATTTGTATCCAAGTCTTTCTCATCTTAGCACAATGAGGGAGATGGAATTAATATTCCCCAGTTCTTCACCATACTTGTATCCACATCCTTTACATATAACCTCAAACTTCCACTGTGTAAATGAAGTATACCTTCCCAACCCTTCACTATAGGTTTAGCCACATGACTTGTTGTGGCCAATAGAATGAGGGGGAAGTAATGATGTGTCACAGTCCTCAGAGGCCTTGCATGTTGGACCTCTGCCATCACCATGAAAGTACATGTCCATGTATTTCCCAAGAGGAGAAGAGACACATGGAGTAGAGACACCCCAGCCAAGCTTAGTCTCCCACCAAACCAAGAGCTAATCTGTAGTTATAAGAGCTATAATATTAAATGATCATCATTGTCAGCCACTTAATTTGGGGTAGTTTGTTTCATGGCAATAGCTAACTGATACACATGCTCTCAACAGATTGAGCTTGACATTATTCATATTACTCTCATTAAAAAGACTTGCTTCTTCAGTCATGAGGATGGTAACACAGAAGATCAGTGCTAAATACCATCTTTGAGAAAGTTATTAAGGGTATCACTGAGAAGTCAAAAAGGCTCATTAGGATGTTTGATATCTTATATTTAAGGAGGAGAAAGTCTATTCCTGAATTTCCCAGACTGAATTTTTGCCTTAGTTTCCCCAGTTTCAAGCTTAGCTTCTGTTGTCCTCTGTGGTCTACTGTCTCTTCCATCAGTGCTTCCTAAGTCCAGTCAGCCCAGCCATGAACAGCTTTACTGAGTGTTCCGTCTTTTATTTTCTCTTGCTCTGAGCCACTTAAGACTTTCAACTGCAATTTTCTGAAGCAGACTAGGTCTTCATTATTTATGGGAGCCTGTTCTTTATGAGGCACTCTCTTGAACATAGATGTCATTTCCAAAGTATTAAATAATAATTGTGCTGGCTTTCCGTCAGTAGCAATCTGAGGTAGATGCAAAGCTATTTATTCAAAGTGAAGGCTATGTCATCAATCAATAAGTCCCCAAATGATGTTTCATTCTATGTTCGGTCTTCTTTATCATCTTTTGTATAGTCAATTTTTTTCAGGTTTTCAATAAAACTGTAGTGAAAAATTAGGATAATGATCTCTGGGGAGAATAAAAGCACTGGTGCTCCTCCTTAGAAAAGCTATTGTAAGATGATATGGAATTAGTCACCAAGTATATGATTATTTTTATTTCTTAGTTTAACTTGCTATGCAATGTTTCCAATGTGGGTATGTACATAAATGCATTTGTTCGTTTTGCTATTCCTAATATATTTAAGCTTCTTAAAGATAAGGATTAAGACTTCTCCTTCTCTGTGGCTCTAGTGCCCATCAGTGCCATGAACATAATAGATGCTTGATAAACATTTGGCAATTGAATAAATAAATCCTCATTCTGCATTGCACAATGTTCAACCAGAATAATTCTCTTTGTGCTTACCAAGTGAAATAACCTGCAAAATCACAGCACTCATGGGGCTACCTTGTGTATTTTTAAATATGTTTTTCACCATCAGGGCACTAGAGCATTCTCAAAGAGATAGGTGCTAACAGGTGCTTTAAAATTATTAACCCTCAAGCAAAGGTAACAGAAAACATCCTTCCCCATGTGCCCCTACTAGTTGCAAAATAAGCAGCTCTCCAATGATGCAGAAGCTCCTCTTTTTACTACCTTTTCCTCTCCCTCTTTGCCCTGCCCCCATCCCCAATCACACACAAAAAATCAAGTGTTGTTTGGATGATATTTACATTATGTAATTTTCTCACTCAACAATTGAGTTCCACAGGTGATCCTCAGAAAACAAATGGAAAAAAACATTGTGAGTCTTTTCTGATTCATGGCTATGTTCCTGAGTCTACCCTAAAGGGATGACTCCCTGAGCCCTGTTCAGGCACTTTTTGCTGGGATGTCTTTGGTCACCTCCTGCTCACTCTCTTCCAGGCTATCCTCTCTCTGTGCTATTTCTTATGTTGCACCAGACCGATCTTTAGAAGATCAGTCTTATCTTATTCCTTTATTTGAGAACCAAAATAGCTTCCATTGCCAAGAGCAGTGGTTGTTAACTTTGTATGGAGGACTCCTCGTCCCACCGAAATCTCCATGTGCAAAAATCCACTGAACCTCACATTCAAGTCTGGATGCTCCTTGGATCTCAGGGTTAAGGCTTTGTAGCCCAGGGAGAAGTTTCTACTCCTACATTTAGCATCCAACATCCTCCCCAATCTTCCCAAACTATATTTCTCAGCCATCTCATCTCCCCAAATTCTTCTAGAAATTCTTCTAATTCCAGATGGATTTATCACCCAGAATGCTTTTCCCATGTACATTTCCACACTTAAGAAAACTGAAGTCAGAAACCCAGGATTCCAGTTAGCTAAAGGACATCATTATTAAATCATGTATACTTTCTGAAGCTGTTTCCACATGTACAATTGACAAAGCTGGCTTAGATCAGTGTTCCCAAAGTATGATATGTGTACCACTGATTTTAAGTGGCACATAGACCATTGTTTTTTTTTTCCATTTTAAGAATTGTGTGTTTACAGGGAACAGATTGGTGGCTGCCAGCAGCAGAGGGGTGGGTGAAATTAGTGAAGATGGTCAAAAGGTACAAATTTCCAGTTATAAAATATATAAGTCATGGGGATGTAATGTACAGCATGGTGATACTGTCCTGTATATTTGAAAGTCGCTAAGAGTAGATCTTAAAAGTTCTCATCAAAGGGGGAAAAATTGTAACTATGTGTAGTGATGGATGTTAACTAGACATATTGTCTGATCATTTTATAATATAAACATGTAACAAATTATTAGTGGTATACTTGAAACTAATGGAATATTATATATCAATTATATCTCAAAAAATTAAAAATTGCTTTAAAAAAGAATTGTGTGTTCATTTTAATGTGATTTGACAAATATATATTTATAAATTTTGTATGTTTTAGTTTGTAATGTATGATTAATAGCACATCTAACCTATAATTGACAGGTATTCCAAAATCTATTTAAATATACATTCAGTACATAATAGGTGATATAAAGATACTGCAAAAATTAGCAAAAGCATATGCAGTTCTAAGGCTGAGGAACACTGAACCAACTGAACTCCAAGGCTCTTCCCAGCCCTCAGCCATAATAGCTCCTTAGACTCTTTCTTCAAGGAGAACTTAGCTCCCGGAGCTGAACATAAGCTATCCTGTTCAAAATAAGATAGGAGATCCAAAGAGCCACCTCTTTATTCTCAAAAAGAGAAAAAGGTGAATTTTTTGAAAATCATTTTCCATTTTTAGATGGAGACAAGAGAGAATTTGATATGAGTTACCCAAAATCTGCCAGGAAAGTATTGCTGGGAATAGAACCCAGATCTCGCTCCCTTGGGATTGGCATTGACAGCTTTGTTGAGACCAATTGATGGCATAGTTATGACTCAAAACATAAATGAGCACAATTTTTTTTCTTAATGACTAACACATACACATTCAAATCCAGATAGAAATTGCAGCTGCTCCCTCCAACTACTCTAAGTTTGATGAGCAGATGGTAGGCTTCCTCTGGGACTGGAAAGATTTAGGACTGTCTCATAGCTAGAAATTGCATAAAGTTAGAACACCAGGAGGAGAGGGCACTGTAGTCACAAATGCATTTAAGAAGTCCTGCAAAAATGGTCTGGGTCCTGTGTGCTGCACGTCACTCATGGCTATGGTTGTTTTGTATTTAAAAATATTGATGATTCAGAGGCCAAGTATCTGTAGGTATAGATATTGATGTATATGGTTATAGATACAGATAGATGATGACTATTACACCCAAAGAGATAAAAATTTCTTCTGGATGGGTTTTTTCTCCATAGTTTTAAAATAACCACCCTAACATCCTCAACTTTACATAAAACTGTATCCTAGGAATTGGGAGCTGTTACCTTCCTTGAGAATTGTTTTGTTACATGTTGTTATCTCATAATGTAAAATCAAACCTAAAAGGGAAAGAGATTTGTTATTTAATGGGTATAGGGTTTCAGTTTTGCAAGATGAAAAATTTCTGGATATCTGTTGTACAGCAATTGAATAAACTTAACACCACTGAACTCTATACTTAAAAATGGTTAAGATGGTAAAAAAAACAAGCCCAAACTAGGACGTGTTGGATGTTAAATCTAAAGACCCTCCAATAATCTTGGGTTAAAATAAATCCAGAAAAAGCAAAAAAGAAAGGGAAATAAAGAAAGCATGTCGCATATATTCAAAGATACGTCTACCTAATGCCCTTTGGGGATAAGCCCATTAAAAGGAACATAAGGCAACTCAGACTGAGCTAATGAGTGGTAGAAATCATCAGGCGAAACAAAGGGACCCCTTCCAGGGATGTAAAGACATCACATACCAAGAAAGCCACCTATATGAGGAGGTGGCTCTGACAGTAAAATATGGACCTGTAGGATCCACACGGATTATAGTATGTTTAGTGGAGGGATAATAAACGAGATAGAGAGGTACACAAGGGGTAATTTAACCACTGGTTAGATCATCGCACACAGAGGCTCATCAGGAGGCCCCTTCTAACCCTCACTAGGAGTTATAAAAGTATATTAGTCAGAGTTGAGATAAAGAAGTTGTGGTATATAATGGAGTACACTCAGTTATAAAAAATAATAAATAATGCCATTTGCAGCAACATGGATGGACCTAGAGATTGTCATCCTAAGTGAAGTAAGTCAGAAAAAGAAAGAAAAATATTATATGATATCATTTATATGTGGAATTTAAAAAAAAAAAAAGACAAATGAACTTATTCACAAAACAGAAACAGACTCACAGACATAGAAAACAAACTTATAGTTACCGGGGGGTGGGGCGGGTGAGAAGGGATAAATCGGGAGTTCTAGATTTGCAGATACTAACTACTATATATATAAATTTAAGAATTTTCTTCAGTATAACACAAGGAACTATATTCAATATCTTGTAGTAACCTTTAATGAAAAAGAATGTGAAAATAAATATACGTATCTCTGTGTGTGACTGAACTATTATGCTGTACACCAGAAATTGACACAACATTGTAAACTGACTATACTTCAATAAAGAATAAATAAATGAATAAAGTCTTAATAAAATTTTAAGAAAGAATAACCTGAATAAGGTTACTGAAAACTAATAAACATGCTCTTTGTGGTGAACAAAAAAGATAAATATTTTGGAAATGGAAAAGGGTAAGAGCCATAATATGGTTATAGATTAAAGGGAACAAAGCCATTTAACAGAAGTGCCATAGAAAGGAGAACTATCTTAACTTACAAACAATCCAAAACAAACAAACAAAAAAAATTGCAAGCAGAGTGAGATAAGAAAAACCGATATTTCTCAGGAAACTGAGAGAATAAAGCAAATTCCTTTTTAAACATTCAAGAAATAATGTTACAGAGCTTATAAAGCCTGGCTCTTTCTATATCTTAGACGTCTTGAACCAGGAAATCACTACAACCACTAACAAATTATGATAATTATTCTATTCCCTTCTTTTTAATTATTATTAAGTTATTTGCTGGAAGAATGTTTCTTCAATTTTTTGGTGCTATGCACGACATAATGACTATAAACTTGGCACACTGTTAAGTTCAATCTCCATTATTAATGCTTTCTCCATCTACTTTCTACAAGTCTAGATAACCAACAAAACAATAAACTAAGCCCTGATTTGTAGCATTTATTGATTTCAATGCTGTAAATACTCCCACCATGGCTGATTTCAAATAACCAACGTGACGCCACTGAGCCCAGAGTCGGGAAGAGATACAGGGCAGCACACGGTTGTGTAGTGTTCCCTCTACACAGATGTAGTAGGCGTAAATAACCTCGAGAGCACAGATAATGGTAACATGTCATAAAATAATTATGCAGTGATGTTTTGACTATTTATTATCTTTGTTCTTCATATAATTTACTTAATTGTAAGTTTATGACTTTCCGCTTTTAATAATGGCTATGTTTAATGACCAGCTCACAGAATTTCTGAAAATGTAAAAATCAGATCTCACAAGTTCGTGTGAGCTTTCTCCAGCACACTATTGGATGTGGGCCCACACTGGGCTCTTAGCATTGGTTTAGCCTGGAATGTGAGGAGGCCTATCAGCCAATCACTCTGCATCTCTTTTCTTCCCTCCCTCCATTCCTTTCTCTCTCTCTCTCATTCTCACTGAAGTTCCAAATAGTTTTTATTTTTATTTTTATTTTTTTTAACATTTTTTATTGATTTATAATCATTTTACAATGTTGTGTCAAATTCCAGTGTTCAGCACAATTTTTCAGTTATTCATGGACATATACACACTCATTGACACATTTTTTTCTCTGTGAGTTATCATAACATTTTGTGTATATTTCCCTGTGCTATACAGTGTAGTCTATTCTACAATTTTGAAATCCCAGTCTATCCCTTCCCACCCTCCACTCCCCTGGTAACCACAAGTCTGTATTCTCTGTCTGTGAGTCTATTTCTGTCCTTTATTTACGCTTTGTTTTTGTTTGTTTGTTTGTTTTTTTGTTTTTTAGATTCCACATATGAGCGATCTCATATGGTATTTTTCTTTCTCTTTCTGGCTTACTTCACTTAGAATGACATTCTCCAGGAGCATCCATGTTGCTGCAAATGGCATTATGTTGTTGGTTTTTATGGCTGAGTAGTATTCCATTGTATAAATATACCACCTCTTCTTTATCCAGTCACCTGTTGATGGACATTGAGGCTGTTTCCATGTTTTGGCTATTGTAAATAGTGCTGCTATGAACATTGGGGTGCAGGTGTCATCCTGAAGTAGATTTCCTTCTGGACACAAGCCCAGGAGTGGGATTCCTGGGTCATATGGTAAGTCTATTCCTAGTCTTTTGAGGAATCTCCACACTGTTTTCCATAGTGGCTGCACCAAACTGCATTCCCACCAGCAGTGTAGGAGGGTTCCCCTTTCTCCACAGCCTTTCCAGCATTTGTCATTTGTGGATTTTTGAATGACGGCCATTCTGACTGGTGTGAGGTGATATCTCATTGTAGTTTTGATTTGCATTTCTCTGATAATTAGTGATATTGAGCATTTTTTCATGTGCTTTTTGATCATTTGTATGTCTTCCTTGGAGAATTGCTTGTTTAGGTCTTCTGCCTATTTTTGGATTGGGTTGTTTAGTTTTTTCTTATTGAGTCGTATGAGCTGCTTATATATTCTGGAGATCAAGCCTTTGTCGGTTTCACTTGCAAAAATTTTCTCCCATTCCGTAGGTTTTCTTCTTGTTTTATTTCTGGTTTCCTTTGCTGTGCAGAAGCTTGTAAGTTTCATTAGGTCCCGTTTGTTTATGCTTGTTTTAATTTCTTCTAGGAGAAAATTTTTTAAATGTATGTCAGATAATGTTTTGCCTATGTTTTCCTCTAGGAGGTTTATTGTATCTTGTCTTATGTTTAAGTCTTTAATCCATTTTGAGTTGATTTTTGTATATGGTGTAAGGGAGTGTTCTAGCTTCATTGTTTTACATGCTGCTGTCCAGTTTTCCCAACACCATTTGCTGAAGAGACTGTGTTTATTCCAATGTATATTCTTGCCTCCTTTGTCAAAGATGAGTTGACCAAAAGTTTGTGGGTTCATTTCTGGGCTCTCTATTCTGTTCCATTGGTCTATATGTCTGTTTTGGTACCAATACCATGCTGTCTTGATGACTGTAGCTCTATAGTATTGTCTGAAGTCTGGGAGAGTTATTCCTCCAGCCTCTTTCTTTCTCTTCAGTAATGCTTTGGCAATTCTAGGTCTTTGATGGTTCCATATGAATTTTATTATGATTTTTTCTAGTTCTGTGAAATATGTCCCGGGTAATTGGATAGGGATTGCATTAAATCTGTAGATTGCCTTGGGCAGTGTGACCATTTTAACAATATTGATTCTTCCAATCCAAGAGCATGGAATATCTTTCCACTTTTTAAAGTCTTCTTTAATTTCCTTCATCAATGGTTTATAGTTTTCTGTGTATAATTCTTTCACCTCCTTGGTTAGATTTATTCCCAGATATTTTATTACTTTGGGTGCTATTTTAAAGGGGTTTGTTTCTTTACTTTCTTCTTCTGTTGATTTATCATTAGTGTAAAGAAATGCAACTGATTTTTGAACGTTAATTTTGTAACCTGCTACCTTGCTGAATTCTTCAATCAGCTCTAGTAGCTTTTGTGTGGACCTTTAAGGGTTTTCTATATATAGTAACATGTCATCAGCATATAATGACACTTTTACCTCTTCTTTTCCAATTTGGATCCCTTTTATTTCTTTCTCTTGCCTGACTGCTGTGGCTAGGACTTCCAGGACTATGTTGAATAGGAGTGGTGATAGTGGGCATCCTTGTCTTGTCCCAGATTTTAGTGGGAAGCTTTCGAGTTTTTCACCGTTGAGTACTATGCTGGCTGTAGGTTTGTCATATATAGCTTTTATTATGTTGAGATATGTTCCCTCTATACCCACTTTGGCGAGAGTTTTTATCATAAATGGGTGTTGAATTTTATCAAATGCTTTTTCTGCATCAATTGAGATGATCATGTGGTTTTTGTCCTTTCTCTTGTTGATGTGATGTATTACACTGATTGATTTGCGTATGTTGAACCAGCCTTGTGTCCCTGGGATGAACCCCACTTGGTCATGATGTATAATCTTTTTTATGTGTTGTTGGATTCTATTTGCTAAAATTTTGGTGAGGATTTTGGCATCTATGTTCATCAGTGATATTGGCCTATAATTCTCTTTTTTTGTAGTGTCTTTGCCTGGTTTTGGTATCAGGGTGATGGTGGCTTCATAGAATGAGTTTGGGAGTATTCCCTCCTTTTCAATTGTCTGGAAGAGTTTGAGAAGGACTGGTATGAGTTCTTCTTTGTATGTTTGGTAGAATTCCCCGGTGAAGCCGTCCGGTCCTGGACTTTTATTTGTAGGGAGGTTTTTAATTGCTATTTCTATTTCCTTTCTAGTGATCAGATTGTTCAAGTGTTCAGATTCTTCTTGATTCAGTTTTGGTGGACAGTATGTTTCCAGAAACTTGTCCAACTCCTCTAGGTTATCCAGTTTGGTTCCATATACTTTTTCATAATATTCTCGTATGATATTCTGTATTTCTATTTTGTTTGTTGTAATTTCTCCATTTTCCTTTCTTATTTTGCTAATTTGTGCTCTCTCTCTTTTCTTCTTTGTGAGTTTGGCCAGAGGTTTGTCGATTTTATTTACTTTTTCAAAAAACCAGCTTTTGGTTTGGTTGATTTTTTCTATGGTCTTGTTAATCTCTATTGTATTTAATTCCTCTCTGATCTTTATTATTTCCTTCCTTCTGCTGCTTTTTGGGGCTTTTTGTTCTTCTTTTTCTAATTCATTCAGGTGGTGGGTTAAATTGTTTCTTTGAGATTGTTCTTCTTTTTTGAGGAAGGCCTGTATCGCTATAAACTTCCCTCTTAGCACTGCCTTTGCTGTGTCCCATAGGTTTTGAGTGGTTGTGCTTTCATTATCATTTGTCTCAAGGTATTTTTTAATTTCAGCTTTGATTTCCTCATTGATCATGTTTTTTCAATAACATATTGTTTAATCTCCATGCTTTCCTTTTTTTCTCCTTTGTTTCTCTGTTGTTGATTTCCAGTTTCATGGCATTGTGGTCAGTAAAGATGCTTGAGATAATTTCTATCTTCTTAAAATTGTTGAGGTTTCTTTTGTGCCCAAGTACATGATCCATCCTGGAAAATGTTCCATGTGCACTTGAAAAGAATGTATATCCTATTTTTGGGGGGTCAAATAGTTTTTATTTGATCATGGTTTTTGTTCTCATTGTTTCTGTTTCTGCCCCCATGAAACACCTCTGCTTCTGAATATAAATTACTGATTCTCTATTTCCATGTCAGTAATCTTCACTTTCATAAAGTGTGTGTCTTTTTAATTTACCTTTTTTTCCCAAGCTCATGGAGAAAATCCCTCATGTTCTAATTAGGTTTCTGCAGTGTGAAGTCTACTTTTTACTGCTGTTGCATTCCTAGTTTCTTTGTTAACTTTCAATGTCTCATTCACCATTATACTTTTAGTTTAGGCATTTCCGGGAGCACTTTTATTTTTAAACCATTGTAGGGAAAAGACAACAATGGTCTGTTGTCTCAAATTCCAAAAATTATACTGTGTATCTATATAGAGGAACAAAAACCCAGAAAGAAGCAGAAAGGAGAAAGGGAGAAAATCCAGTGAGTTCAACATATGTTTCTAACATACGAAATGAATTACACAGTCATCATGAATGAACTCTTACCATCTCCTACACTAGCCAAGTTTCACATCTCTTCACAATTATCTAAAATTTGTTTCACCAACTTTAATATTTATAAAAACAGTAATGTTTAAATTTCAGACTGATAAATACAAGCTCCCTAATAAAACAATTTGACAAGGACATCCATTTTGCTTGACTATGAATGACGGGAAAACACAACAGAGGACCTTGTCAGTTATGATAAAGCGGCAAGACTAAATCAAATTTAGGTAGTAGAGAACATTACCTCCAGTTAATAAGTCAGCTAACAAAAGCTCTTTACTGTTTACTAATTTGTAAACTCGGTGTCCTTATAAACAGGGCAGGGAATCTGCAACACAGCATCTAAATAAACATAGCATTTTTAGATTCAAAAAATTTGCCTTTTAGTTTTCCTTCAAGCAGACTGTCTTTTTAAAAGAAGACACATATTTTTGATTTCATATTTTCCCTTTGTAAAAGGGGGCTTGTATTATTTTTCCATACATGCATTGTCTTCCTATCTCAGTCTTTTCTCTCCCTATGATTTTCTATTTCATAGAGTCTGAGTTTTCTTGAATGATATTGAGAACTCCCAACATTTTTTAAAAACTTCTACTTGTTCCTTAGTCATAAATATCCTTATTCATCCCTAGGTATATACTGTTTCCATTCTTGGAGCTACGTTCTCTGAGACTTCAGAATATTTCCCTTCCTTCACCTTTCCACAGATTTCATATTGTTCTTGTTTTTTCTCTTTCTGTAGTCATCATCAGATGAGGAAAGAGCCATCAGTATTTGCCAGAATTCTCATCCTCCTGAGAGCTGGTTCTTAGATTGACATCTGGAAAGCAACATGATAAGCAAAGTCCTCTCTTTTTTTTAATTTTATTAATATATTTTATTTAACTTAGTATTGCATCCAAAATATTAGTATGGTAATATGTTATCAATACAAAAATTATTAATGATATTTATAAATGAATCACTATGCTATACACCAGAAATTAGCACAACATTATTAACCCACTACTTCAATTTAAAATATATATAATAAATAAAATAAAATATACATTAGATTTCAAAGACTTAGTACAAAGCCCTCTTTTTTGTTTCTTGTATTGAGCAGGTATTTGTTATATGCAGCTTTAATGTACTGAATTAAAATGACCCTCTAACCCTATTGCTTGATTCTCTGATACTCTGAATTACTGGAGTATGTTGAAAATGACAATACCCAGGATACAATATTGCCTGGTCTCTTCCCCTAGTTCCATAGTTTTATTCAAGGGAACCAGATCTCTCAAGAGTCAATGCTTCATCGCAGGCCCTTAATGCATCCTGCTTTATTCTTTTGTAAAAGTTTCAGGTTCTGAATGGATCCAGAAGAAGCAGTGTGAGTTTGGGGAGACATAATACACTGACTCTTTTAAAAGTAGAATCCATGAAGTAGAGGAATGAATGGCCAGTTATCTTTTAGAACAAACTCCAGTCATTTTGTCCTGAGACCAGATGGTGGATGGGGTAATATATCTTCTCCCCCTATTTCAGACAGATGAGAGAATACTGTTTTATAAGAGAAAGTGTGGACAGGCTACCTATGCTTTTCTGAATAGTTCCATTAACATTTATTTATCTATCTAGATATATTCAATCAAAATTCAACTGGACATGGTTTTTACATTATCACTAGAGTCTAATTAACGTACAAGCCTAGCATAGATGGATGAATGGAATGAAAAAAGAGAAAGAGCAAGAGGAAAGAAGGAAGGGAGGAGGAGAGAGAGAGAAAGAAAAAATGAGAAAGATTGAAAGTGAACATCCTTAGGGGCAAATCTCAACCACAAAGGAAGGGAAACCAAAGACTAGTTGCCCCAGATTCCTTATCCTTTTGTGGGACAATTCTGAGATGTGCTAAACATAATTCTTCAAAGTGTCCCCAGGAGGACTGAGATCTAGGTGCCCACGGCTCATTAACACACCTTTTATTGATTTTTCCCTTTGTCCCTCATTTGTGCTTACTGCCTTTCAAATAAATTACTTGAACCCAAGCCCTTATCTGTGTTGCTTTCAGGTGAAATCAAGCCAAGATACGGATGCTATACAAATATTATATATTAATCTTTGCTTTGGTTTGGGATAAGAGTTGCAGCCTGAAATGTCAGCCTAGAACAATAATCAGATGTTATTAGTCCTCAGATGGCAATGTCATCTCATACAATAAGCTCTCTTATTATTTTTTAATTCCTGTTCCTTATGTTCCCTTCATTCTTCATTGGCCTCTGCACTGTGAGCATGAATTAATTAGAATCATTCACCAACCCGTGACCTCCTCTGATCATCTCATTTCTCCCTCAGTGGATCTACAGAAAGGCAGTTCTACTCAGGATGCCTTTCAAGGCCACGAGCAGATGGAACAAGCCAATGTGAGACTCTGATGTGGAGGTCTGGGCTGTTTGCTTTTACCACTCCCTTTATGTCAATACTGAGCCAATGCAATCCATCCACAAGGACTTAACAATGAACTGCGGAGTTACCACCAAATTTAACAGGTAGCTTACTCTAATCCCAGAATCTCCATGAGAAGCTTTAGAAGGCTATACCTAAGTGACAAAAACCTTAGGTAAATTTACACATAGCTGAATTATAACTACATAGACAGTGCAAGCCTCCCTTGTGGTTTTCACATTTGAACATTTTTAGGGCCACTCTAAAGTTTCTAGTTGTTTTGCTTTCCTGTTTGAGTCATATAGATTCTTTTCTCTGAAAAGAAGAACAAAGCTACTGTTTAACTTTTTTTTTTTTTTTTTTTTGCCTTAAATTGGCAGATATCATATTAGGAAAAGGGAAATGAGTCATGGAGTTTCCACACATATTTGGAGAAAGCTGCTTCGGTCTGTCAACGCTGCCCATGGCCCAAGGCTTGTTGGTGGTGCTATTTGGTCCATAAAAAAGCAGATGGCCCACGAGAAGCTGTTTCCTCTGTTTCATTTGCTTGCAACAAAAGCACTAAAGCTCTGGCTTTGGACTAGGGTTCCCATGACTAAACTACCTAATCCATTCACCTTTGAGATTCAGGTTCAGATGAAGGTCACTCTAAAGTCAAACAAACTGTTCCCAAGATGTCCACGTGATGATTGGCTTCAGGGGCATTCAGCCTCGGAGGGACACTGCCCACTGCCAAGGAAAATTTTACTCAGCTGTATCCTAAGCTTACAAGCCTCAGTAGACACAACGGTGGGACTGTAGTCAGCTCCTTCTGGAGATTGATTATGCTGGGTCACTTGGAAAGTGTATGGGTGAACTGTGCTGGAGTGAAATGGACTTGCTTTCCCACATCGCCGTCATCATGCTATGACCAAATGACCCAGGCACATTTCCAAGCTAGCTTGAATTTCATCCTTGTCCTTCACCTCAAGGTTGACTGCCAAAGGATACAACAGTCTCAGACCTAGGAATTCCCCCTCACAGAGCCCTAGACACCCGTCTGTAGTAGCATCATTAAAACCACAAGGTTAAGGGTAACTTTTACCCAAACTTTCTTCAGAAATGAGGCTGGGATAAGACATGGTTAGCTGTCCCATTTGGGGACCAGTAGGCTTGGAATCCAGTAAATGATGATAACTAATGCTTATGGAGCATTCACCTGAACCAGATACTGTTCTATGTGGTCTACATTCTGTGGCATATTGGCTTTTCCAAAGATGGGTACCACAATCTACCCCATCCCCTACACTCTTCTTACAGAGTGATGTTGACACTCCTCTTACTGAGTGGTAGGATCTTTGACCTTTCCCCTGACCAGAATGGACCTTTATGACTCCTTCATTCAATGGCTTCTGGAAGAAGTGATGCCATGTGACTTCTGAGGCTATTTCATTAAAGGTGACACACCTTTCATATGGGTCTATTGGAACATTTGCTCTTGGAACTCAGTTTCCATGCTGCGAGGAAGCCCAAGCCACATGGAGAGTCCAGATGGAGGTGTTCCAACAACAGCCTCACCGAGGTCAAGATGTCTTCAGCCCCAGCCACCATTTGACTGCATCTGTATAGTAGATCCTGAATAGGAGTGGTGCAGCTGAACCCAATCAACTGCTACAACCATGAGCAATAATAGTAAAATGATCATTGTTGTTTTAACATACTAAGTTTGAAGTTATTCTACAGAAATAGATAATTGGAATACATTTATAAACTTACTTAATCTTTACAAAAAAAACCCAGTGAAATAGGTAGTATTATCCCTACTTTACAGAAGAGGGAAAATGAGGGCACTGAATAGTTAGGTCATGTGCAAAGCTTACGTAAGTGGCAATGCTTCATTTCAAACCCAAGAAGTCTGGTTTATTAGAGTTTATGCTCTGAATTTCTATGCTGCTTTTTTATGCCCCTCTTGCCTATGAAGAGACACCGAGAGCAAGAAAAAATATCAGTGCTGGAAAGGGTGGGAGACGGATTGTTTTTTCAAGAAGATGGCACCCATCAATTCAAAATCTCCTTTAGCCATGAGGTCCTGTCCCTCCTGGGAGACTTGGCAAAGACAAACTTCTTTGGGAAACTAGCACCAATTCCTTTCTACACCTTCAGTGCCAAAAGCTGGTGCTGGAGGCAGCCCCAGAGGAGCCATCCATTTCACTTCACTCTCCTTTGCACTGTTTCCTTTACCTGGAGGATGTACCTACCCTACCCAACCCTAGAATGCACTTCTGGAGAATGCTGATTTCTCTCCTTTATGAAACCAACAAGCTTTGTTGTTAAATCTGAAACCTGAAGACAGAAATTGCATAAATAGTTAGCAGCAATACCACAGCAGCCGCCTAGGGGGGAGACCAGAAGTGGCCCACTGGACTTACAGGGGTGGAGGTTGAGTCCTACCACAAGAAGGGAATCCAACTAAATTTTCATACTTACCATCCAATGTAGAAAGAGCCAGGGAATTTGTAATAATCTCACCTGAAACTTCACACCTACCTCAACTTACCAGCAGTCTAGATTTTTTTTTGGTATCTTTTTTTACTTTGTGTGTGTATATATATCTTTTTTTACTTTGTTTGTTTGTTTGTTTTAATTGAAGTATAGTTAGTTTACAATGTTGTGTCAATTTCTAGTGTACAGCATAATGTTTCTGTCACATATGAACATACATACATTTGTTTTCATATTCTTTTTCACCATAAGTTACTACAAGATATTGAATATAGTTCTCTGTGCTATACAGTATGAACTTGTTGACTATCTATATATATATATATTTGTTAGTATCTGAAAATCTCAAACTCCCAATCCCTTCCCCCCTGCTTCCATCACTGGTAACCATAAGTTTGTTTTTTATGTCTGTAAGTTTGTTTCTGTTTTGTAAGTAAGTTCATTTGGCTTTTGTTTTTTTAGATTCCACATATAAGTGATATCATATGGTATTTTTCTTTCTCTTTCTGGCTTGCTTCACTTAAAATGACAATCTCCAGTCCATCCATGTTACTGCAAATGGCATTATTTTATTATTTTTTATGGCTGAGTAGTAATCCTTTGTATAAATATACCACTTCTTTATCCAGTCATCTGTTGATGGGCATTTAGTCTGTTTCCATGTCTTGGCTATTGTAGATAGTGCTGCTATGAACATTGGGGTGCAGGTGTCATTTTGAAGTAGGGTTCCTTCTGGATATATGCCCAGGAGCGGGATTGCTGGGTCATACGGTAAGTCTATTCCTAGTCTTTTGAGGAATCTCCATAATGTTTTCCACAGTGGCTGTGCCAAACTGCATTCCCACCAGCAGTGTAGGAGGGTTCCCTTTTCTTCACAGCCTTTCCAGCATTTGTCATTTGTGGATTTTTGAATGATGGCCATTCTGACTGGTGTGAGGTGATATCTCATTGTAGTTTTGATTTGCATTTCTCTGATAATTAACAATATTGAGCATCTTCTCATGTGCCTATTGGCCATTTGTATGTCTTCCTTGGAGAATTGCTTGTTTAGGTCTTCTGCCCATTTCTAGATTAGGTTGTTTGTTTTTTTCTTACTAAGTTGTATGAGCTATTTCTGTATTTTGGAAATTAAGCCCTTATCAGTCTCACCTTTTGCAAATATTTTTCTCCCATTCCATGGGTTGTCTTTTTGTTTTGTTTATGGTTTCCTTTGCTGTGCAAAAGCTTACAAATTTAATCAGGTCCCATTTGTTTATTTCTATTGACTGGGTAGACTGCCCTAAGAGACTGCCCTAAGAGAATATTGCTGAGATTTATGTCAGGTAATGTTTTGCCTATTTTTCTCCTAAGAAGTTTATAGTTATAGTTTTATGTTTAAGTCTTTAAGCCATTTTGAGTTTATTTTTGTGTATGCTGTGAGGGATTGCTCTAACTTCATTGATTTACATGCAGCCTTCCAGTTTTCCCAACACCATTTGCTGAAGAGACTATTTTTAATCCATTGTGTGTTCTTGCCTCCTTTGTCAAAGATTAATTGACCAAAAGTTTGTGGGTTTATTTCTGGGCTCTCTATTCTGTTCCATTGATCCATATGTCTGTTTTTGTACCAATACCATGCTGTTTTGATTGTAGCTCTGTAGTATTGTCTGAAGTCGGGGAGGGTTATTCCTCCAGCTTCATTCTTTTTCTTCATTCTTTTGCTTTGGCAATTCTGGATCTTTTGTGATTCCATACAAATTTTAGGATTATTTGTTCTAGTTCTGTGAAAATGTCTTGGGTAATCTGATAGGGATTACATTAAATCTGTGGATTGATTTGGGTAGTATGGCCATTTTAACAATATTAATTCTTCCAGTCCAAGAGCATGGAATATCTTTCCACAGCCTAGATATTTTGATAACTCCTTATTTGTGACTTTGTACTCCAGGAAGACTGGAGTTAACCTTGTTGAGAACACACCTCTGGGAATGAGAGACACTAGAGAGAGAAACATGTTACATAAAAATCATATCTAAGTGTTTATGGGCAAAATTCAAAGCCAGCCCCCACCACAGGGATAAGCTAGCAGAAATCAGAGCAGGCAGAGATACAAGCAGCCTGGCCTTCTGAAGGATGATAAATTATTTCTGACCCCAGAAGTCACAGAAATGACTCTCCAAACTGTTCATTTTTTAATTCCAGTCTGATTACCCCTTCAGCTTCACAACAGATTTCACAGCACTGGCAGGAAAATTTATCGGCATTAAAAAGACATTTAATTACTGAGTGAAAGACAGGCAACTTCAAATTGAAACTGCTGATGTGAAAATAAGGATCTAAATTAATAAGTACTTTCTTTCTAGTCCCTTCCAGCGCCTGAGACCTACTCAGCTTGGCCGTAAGAGTTCCTCATGCTCCCGCACAAGTCCCTCTCCCATGCCCCTTACCTCCACATCATTTCACCTCCAAGCCATTCTAGGGTTCACACCACATGTATACCTCACTTTACATTAAGGAATATTTCTTTAAAACTGTCTATCAGATTCTGTAAGCTATGTCATATTCCCCCACCCTCTACCTTTACTCGTTTTCTGTTTCCATAGTCTTTGTCTTTCATCTAATAGTTCTTCAAATAACTGTGCTTCCCTCAACCCCATACTCTAATTCCACTATTCTCTAGGCCACTTCTTCCTCCCTCTACTACCATGTCTTCAAGTCATCTTCAAATGGTTAGAACACATAAATACACTGATAGATGAGGAGCTGGAGTGTGGCTCTGTGACCTCCCATCTCTTAATTGACAGTTCTGACATTGTGGAAGTTTTTCTGACCTCTGAATGTCCACAGGGCAAATGCCAGGCAGCCCACTGTGAGTTGAACTAAAATTTAATTCAAGAATTAAAACACATTCTTCACCTATGAGCATTTTGCCTTTCTAAAGAATCTATCTTTAGGGTTTAATGCAGGAGCCAAATCTCAGCTATTTCAGATCATTAAAACCCACAGCACATTTCGAGAGTGGACAGGTGCTAAATCATGTCTTCTGGCCACACTCCACTTTCAGTAATGATGACTGGCACCTGCAAATCTCCTTTGTGACGTGAGAGTGAGATCTGCAACTGTTTTGCCTGTTTAATAGTTGAGATATTGGTCCCCTGAGAAGGCTGCCTTGCATGCACATGGTCTCTTCTCATCGTATCCCTTAGGAAATGTCCTCTGAAGTATGGAGACCTTCTCTGAAGTCCTCCCCACTCTCATCATAAAACAAGGAGGCTGAGGTACCACGAAACATCTTTTATACTCTATGGATCTCTGCTGTCTTTACAATTACTTTTCCTAAGTCTCTCCAAACATAAAAGGAGGATTGGCAAAATCGAACTATTGCTTTAAAAATATGTTTCTTATCCCTGAGTGTAGAGATGGCTGAGAATCCCCAAGATTGGAAGAGAAATCATCTCTGAAAAAAAAGCGTTAATGTGGTATATCCCTACTACTTGGCAATGAAACAAACTGATACACAGAACAATCTAGATGAATCCCCAGAGCATTATGTTGAATAAAAAAAAAAAGTGAATCTCAAAAGATTACATATTGTATGTTTCCAGTTATACAACATTCTTGAAATGACAAAATTATAGAAATGGAGAAGAGATTAGCATGAGTGCCAACAGTCAAAGAGTGGGTTGGGTGGGAAGAAGGTGGGTGTAGCCATAAAAGAACAGTGTGGGGGATCCTTGTAGTGATAGAACTACTCTGTATCTTGACTGAATCAAGGTTAACATCCCAGTTGTGACATTGCACTATAGTTTTGCAAGATGTTACCACTGGGGGAAATAGTAAATGATACACACAATCTCTACTATGTCTTAAAACTGCATGTGAATATACAACAATCAAAATAAAAGTTTAACTTAAGAGAGAGAAAAAAAAAGAAATCATTTGATTGAGATGGACAAAACCAGGCTGGAGCTCAAGGCCTGCCAATAACAAGCATGAGCCAAGTCATTCAACGTCTTTCATCCTGTTTCACCATCTGTGAAATGGGGTTGGGCAAGATCAACTCCAAAGCCCCTACAAGTTCAACAGTTGAGTGAGTCCAGAGCTGCACCCAGTCTACAACAGCAGGAGCATCTGAAGAATCAGGCTACCACAGCAGAGTGGGGAATTTACATAAATAGTCTCTGTAAATACCATTTTAAAAAACACAAACCTAGCTTCTATTAAACATAACATGCTATGAGATGAACAAAGAAACAATTTGAAAGAGAAAAAAATTTAAAGTAAATACCATGATCATCATTAAAGTCATGACTGGTTAAAGAAATAGTCTATAGAATAGTGTGATTAAAGAGTAGATTTTGTTTATTATAAATCAAGAAAGTTAACTAGCATTTCTGCCATTTTCTTGACATAGTACTCCCACATCACCCCCTCATTTCCTGGTCTCTTTTTATTGTTAAACTATTCTTGTTCTTAATGTTCTGTTCTCTGGGGAACCACAACACACAAAACAGGAAGTTCCTTAATATAACTTGCAATTTTAGAAGGGAAAAACCCAAGAAACTATTAAGAAATTAAAATTTTAGTCAAATTGTTGTTTGATTTACATGTCATCAAATAACCAGCATACCTTTAATTATCAGACAAACTAAACTGAGTTGTTTATTTGGCATCAGATGTATAATCAGTGTTAAAATATCAACAAACGGGGTAATCTGTTATATCAAATTAGCAGCCTTTACTATTTCCTGAGAAAAAGGAAGTTTTTCTCAATGTACATTTGTTCTAGGATCAGTAAATATTGTTAAAGAAAGTCAGAAGAAATGGTAACAAAACAGTATAAAGTCACCATCATCTGTAGAATTTGAGAAGTTGAAGGGATGTTTAGGACCATCAATCATGACAGAACTAGATTCCATGTTGTATTTTGATATCCACATAACTCAAATATTTTATTACACTTACTAAAATTATGTGCAATAGAATTTCTCCTCTTTTGATGACTTAGTAGCCACTATAAAATGTTGCACCATCTCTGATAAAGATAAACATTGTCTCCTTTGCCACTAAACAATGCGGAGATGCAAATGAGCTTGATGGATTTGAAGGAATGTATTGTGGTCTTGTGAAAACGAAGGGCACCACTTCAAAGTTTTGAAAAATCCCCACTAACAGTTTAATGATCCTCTTTTCTCTTCAATTCAAATTCCCAGGCAGAAAATGGTCTCCTTGGCTTTCAGCTACTGACATTTTTCCATCTAAGGTTGAAGGGATGTCTTCCCTAATGGTTTTGCCTTCCACGCGAAAATCACATCATAGTCATTAATTTCTTAAGATTCAGAAGCTCCTATATTCTTTTATATTCAGCAGCGTCACACACTAGTTTTATAATATCATTGCCACATGCCTGTTCAACTTTCTGCCGCATTTAATACTTCCTTCACTTGCTCTATATCAATCAAAAAGTTTGTCAACAAACATTTATACAGTTTCCATTACACATGTAAGGCACATTATTTTCACTGCATTTATTGTCTATCTATGAAGGAATAGGCTTAAATATTTCAAGAATTAATGTTATCTGTTCCCATAAGATCTATTCCAAAAAACATTCCAATGCTTTTTCATCATGAGAAATTTTGCAAAAATCATGTTAGGCCGTGATTTTTTTTCCTAGACTAGCCTTGAAGGGTCATACTTAGCATAATTCAAGCACAAACAATAATAGTAGAATCAAAAGCACAGCATTTTAATGAAACACATGATTTTCTACCAGATGTATCTGTCCTATCACTTGAAGATAGGAAAGTCATTTTAAAAAAAAAAAAACATATAACTCAATTATGTGCGCTTGTGAAATGACAGTGACTTTGCAAATTTCATTGAATCATAGATGGGGGCTCTTTGCCGTAGTTCAGTCTGAAACACTCACAGGAAGCTCTTGGCTGTGGGGCTTTAAGAAGGTGTTGAGGAAAACAAACTTTTTTCCTTTTTACTAACCAAAACAAATGCTTTTCATTAAATCTTTTATTTTAATTGATTAACCCCCAAGATTATAGAGGACTTTTTTAAAAAAAGAAAGATCTGGCCTTCACCCAATCCACAACCCAATCTTCATCAGTCCCCCATTTAAACAGGAAAAGGATGAAAGTTAATTTGGTGCTTCTCAAATCAGAATCACCTAATTGTTTCTAATCATTCAAATCTTGACCAACTTGGTTCTGCACAATTTTCAGGGGATTTCTGGTAAACATCAACAGTCAGTCATAGGTAAAAGTTATGAGATTCCTCTCCACAAGCTCTCTGAAGGCAAGTCTTGGACAGAATCTTGGCACACGCACACTAGCATTTCTCAGCAAACTTGCAACTATCACACCACCAGTTTGGCAAAACTCGACAGAGTTCCAGCTCTCAGTTCCTCCAACAGCTCTGACAGAACATTCTGTGGGCAGTTCACTGGAAGCAAAGAAAGCAGGATTCACCCAACTATCAGTCAAAGTCAGGAGACCAAGAAGTCTCCAAATTAGTAGTCGAAACAGGCCATTGAGGAATCAAGCTCTGGGTGCCATTTCTGTGGATGCAGACTGCTGGGCCTGCTAGATGTTTATGCTTTGTGTATGCCAAGGCAGTGAGTGTCTCTACAAGATCGCCAGGAAATCCACATATAGTGAAACTAATAATTTCATCAAGAAATACCTAGTTCTGATATTTATTAGGCAAATAGAATTTCTGATGTTCATTGTAGATGAATGTAATTGAATTCCTCTTGTTTGTGGACTTTTTTATTGAAGTATAGTTGATTTACAATGTTGTGTTAATTTCTGGTGCACAGCATAGTGATTCAGTTATACATGCATATCTTCTTTTTCATAGTTTTTCATTGTAGATTATTACAAGATATTGAATATAGTTCCCTGTGCTATAAAGTAGGCCTTTGCTGATTATCTATTTTATATACACTAGTTAGTATCTGCAAATCCCTAACTCCCAATTTATTCCTCCTCTTCCCTGGTAACCATAAGTTCCATAGGTTTGTTTTCTGTGTCTGTGAGTCTGTCTCTATTTTGTAAATAAGTTCATTTGTGTCTTTTTTTTTTGGTTTCCATATATGAGTGAGATCATATGGTATTTTTCTTTCTCTTTCTGGCTTACTTCACTTAGTATGATGATCTCCAGGTCCATTCATGTGGTTTTTGGACTTTTGATTAAATAATAGCTTATCACCCTGGAGTACATATTTCTGATTAAGGCAACTAACCTCAGCAAGTGTATAGATTAAAAGTAAATCAGACATACATGTTCATATCATACAGTGTATGCTGAAGTATTTTAAAGAAAATTATCCAAGACCTGCTGATTTAGAATATCTGGGCCTGAAAACCTGCATTTTTATACAAGTTCCCCATATGATGTGTACGCGTGCTAGAATTTTGTGAACCACTATCAAAGTCGGTCTAAGGGCTCTGGGGTACACAGACTTGTATTAGAATCCTGGCTCTTCCACTTTATAGCTATGTACCTTTAGAAAAACTATTTAAACTCTGTGATTCAGTTTCCTCATCCATAAAATGGTCATAATATTACCTACCTTACAGGGTTAGTGTAAGAGTTAATTAGGTTTTAAAGGTAAAGTTCTTGGCACAAAGCTTCCATATATTATGACTTAAATTATATGAAATATCCTGAGTTTTCTCTTCTCCAAGGAACACAAATCCTGGACAATGCTATGCTTTTTTTATTCAACTTTAAATTGTAGTGTTCACCACTGAATGAACTCTCCCATTTTTAATCTGAGCAGGGAATTGTAGCACAGAACTATTACTGTCTTTGTTCTAGAAAGAACTTCAACAAACACTAAAATTACAGCGGATATTTTTGGAGATCTCATCACATGGTTGATTTGATCTTACTCTTAACTAAAATACAGAAGTATTCTTTACACATGCTGTTCCAAAGTCAAGTTTATATGTTCTGTACTTCTGGGGTTGGGGGGAATCAGTTACCAGACCATAAAACCTGTTGAATTTGTCTTGTTGGATACAATATATCAAGATACTTTTGAATTATTCTATCATATAACCTATTTGCTCTCCTCCAACTTCATATCATCTCTAAATGTGGTTAGAATACCTTTAAATTTTAAGTCTTTGATTTTACAAAATGTCAAACACACCAGAATGTTTCAACCAACTTGGAGTCATCACCCTTTGTGAGGGGTTGTCATACCAATAACTGGTCTCTTCCATTGTTGTTACATTCAAATAGTGTTTTCCTATTTTTTCTACAAGAATATCTTGAGCAAGAATGTGCCACATTCCTTGGCCAAAGGATCAGGCCAAAAAACACCATGTCTATCATAGTAATCTATTATATCTGCCAATTTTTACAAAGAAAAAATAAATAAAATTGGGATGACATGATTTATTTTTATTGAAGTGATATTGGGATCTAGGAAACTTCACTATTTGCTTCTAAATAAGAGGTAGGTTTTAACTCATGTATCAATAACAATTCATTGGCAATAGCTGCCTAGAGCACAATTTTGACAATGATTCTAGGCCCTGCCCAAACATAGCAGTCAAGAATTCCATGATCTGATTATTTATGCAATATCTTCCATGGTGGGAGTAAGAACGTGGTGGCACATGTGTAACATATTTATATGTCATCCTTGGCCTGGATTTTGAAAATCTAGCCCTTAATCTTCTGGACTCTAAAGTCTTATTCAGCCAGCCATTTATCGAGTCCATCTTTTCACTCCTATGGACAGAATGATATGTACCAATTTCACAGTGTGCCAATGTCTCTTATTTTTCATATTACTTCTAGACTGGTGAAATGTCTCATTAATACGATTTGTGAGTTTTCTTAGTACCATAGAATGTAATTCTTCTGGGTGAAGAGATTTTAACTCATTTGCAGCAAGAAAAATGTTCTGGCTTAATATTTTCAACTATACTGGGCTTCTATTTACCCTTACTCATTTTTCGATAGTTTTCAATTAAATGACTGGTCCCAATGGCAGATTTTATCTTCCAAAGATAGCCACAATGCTCTCATCCCACATGGATTCTTATAATGACCCTTTGACCATCCATGAAACTAGACAGATCTTTGCAGCTCCCCCAAACTGATGGAGTATGACAGAAGCGACATTATGTGACTTCCAAGCTAGGTTATAAAAATAACACACACCCCCACCTTGTTTTCTCTTGAGACATTTACTCTTGGAATTCACCTGCCATGCTGTGAGAAAGCCCAAACTATCCCATGCAGAGACACATGCAGAAGCCATGTGAAGGTTGTACAGCCAACAGCCCGGGGAAGGTCTCAGCCAATAGCCTTCATCAACTACCAAGAATGTGAATGAAAAAGACTCCAAAGGATTCCAGTCCAAAAAACAGAGTAACTCAGACTTCAAATCTCACTAGCTGAGACCCTTGACATCAAGGAACAGAGAAAGTTGTGCCCTGTTGTGCCCTGTTTGAATTTCTGAACCCCAGAATCCGTGAGAGTAATAAAATGGCTGTTTTATGCCACTACATTTTTGTGATTAAGTGGAACAACTTCCTTTATAGAATATTAATAAAAAATAGAAGCTTATTTTTTAGATGTCAGTGTTTCTCAGTTACTGTCTTGGAAATACCTATTATGCTTATTAAAATTCAGATTTCTGGACACACAAACACATGAGTGTACCCACATACACAAACACACACACAAACACACACACACACACACACACACACATACACACACAAGGGTCCTGGAACAACTATGCCAAACCCAAAGAAATGGTGGAATCACTGCCCTGGAGATGTCCAGTAGTGTATGTATGAGTGCCCTGGACATTAGGGTAACTTGAACATGAATTAAAAATCTCATTTCCTGACCACTCCAGAAACAACTGGCACCGTTTCAAATGTCCTAGTTTCAACATTCAAATGTTTGTTATTCAATAAGGTTGCAAAAATAGATCAGTGCCAGATAAAAATGAAAAAATATCATTTCAACTTGAAAGGGATGATGAATCAAAGGAGAAAGTTGCCCAAGACCACAATAATATCACCTTTTTTATTATTCTGATCCCAAAATCCTGGACTCGCTCCTGGCCACTCATTGCTTGTTTAGGAGAGAACTGTCCAGCACCACTGCTTCCTGAATGAAAGCAATTAAACCCAGTAAGAGGAAATCCTGGATCAGCTTCTAATGTGTTCTAGGACTGAACTCCTTCCTTCAAGAGAAACCAAGGACCCTACTTACCTAAACTCCATAGTAAGCACAGCCTTACATGCATGAATTCATGGTAATGCCACAAACAAATGATGCAAAATGGGGCCAGTCTACTCAACATGTTTGCCAACTAGCACTTCCATAATCCTTGAAACATGGGAGAACTCAAAAGTTTGTCTTCTCAGGAAAGCAGCAATCATACTCTTAACATATCTTATTGCCTAGTGAGTACTAGGTTCAAAGAAGAACATAAACTGCAAACTATACTCAAATATGCAACTTTGTTATGATTACTATTAAAAGATTAAGTTTGATCTGTAAAACAAGAATGCTGGGTGGTGATCACTAGAGATTCTGCAGCATTACAAATTGTGTGGATATAAATTTGACTGCTTCCTTGAAAGTAGCTATTTATTGGCAGAAGGGGAGGAGTTGTATAAATGATTATTTTCTTTTCCTGAAATTTAATCACTGAAAAGTAATTTCAGGAGAATAAGAATCTTGCCATTGACGTCTTAGACACATGCTCACAAAAGATAGGGACTGAATGAGTGCTCAGTGAAATGGTGGGCATGCTTCAGATGTTTTAGAATTAGCATATTTTGAGGTCATTTATAATTTTTAAGAAAGTCTATTTTTTGCATATGTATTTTTTATTGCAGTATAGTCAGTTTACAATGTTGTGTCAGTTTCTGGTGTATGGCATAATGCTTCAGTCATACATGAACATACATATATTCGTTTTCATATCCTTTTTCACCATAAGTTACTACAAGATACAGAATATACTTTTCTATGCTATGCAGTATGAACTTGTTGTTTATCAAGAAAGTCTATTTGTATTCCATTTTCAGGCTGATGTTTTTAATAAGGAATGCAAAGGAAATAGGATGCCAATATCTGGGCTAGGTACTATAGATATTGGGCTAGATACTATAGACAATTTTTTTAATGCAACAAGATACAGGTAAAAATGCTCCATATGGACCACTCCATAAAACACTTGGACTGTTGCATTTATCATCACGCTTCTACTTTTACTAAGCAGTTCTGAAATCTACATTTCCTGAACAATAAATTGTAAAGACCAATCTAAATTTTGCATTGTCTGGCAAAACGTACCTCTGCTTCTTTTTGTTCTGCAGGCATTTTTGTCCTACAGCCCATGCCTGGTTCATATTTGCTCATATAAAGGACAATGTATTTTGTATTTTGACTCCTGTCTTCTATACAGGATGTTATTTAGATGTATTCCTTTGGACTCCAAGTATGCAAGTTAAGATGATCAAATGGTAACCATGGTGACAAAGCAGAGTTCACATCTTAGTGGGGTCATGCCATTCTTTCCCACAGTGCAGAACTCACATTCTAAGACTAATCCAGTACCTAAAAATAAATCTCAGGACAGCTCATGTTGCCATTTATGGGAAAATATGACTGAGTCAGTTAACTAATCTTCCTGTTGCAGAAAAAGAATCCCTCTTCAGTAAACTAAGAGATTGCAGTTTTAGGGAAATGAAATGACAAAGGGAGAGGGAGAACATTCTTTTCTTCCAGAGTAATATTTGAAGCTTAGAACTACTCCATAACCAATCAGAATGCAAAACAAGATCTAGTGAAAAAGTCTACTGAAAAGGCAATAATGGTGTTAATGAAAAAACTATATTTGACAGTACTTATGATATATTCACATACATGTTGGCAAAGCGGTCACTAAAGAATTCCTCCAACTGGGGCTTTCTGACATACAGCCTGACTGCTTTGCTTTGTGCTGGCTGAGACCCAGGAATGTCCATGGCCTCAATCATGCTATCGAGAGGCTGGCTCACAAGCTGATTGTGCACATGGCCATGGTTCTGTCTGCCCCTGGTCAGCCCTAATCATGTGTGAGAGACAAGCTTGATACTTCTCCTCATGCCCACTTTATAATAAAAGGCTTTGTTTTCATTTGATCCTTGGGCTTCAGATTAGGTAGAGTGATAGAAACTAGACAGGATAAAAAATTTAACTTCCTTGCAGAAAATACTACTATTGACTATCCAGTCTTGCACTTAAACTAGCTGGACACAGCTAAACCTTTAAATTCGCTTTCCTAGTTTATTATTTTATTTCTCAATCTTAATTACACTTGTATATTTTTAGCTCAGCTCCTCAGATATCCCCATTTTCCATCACTAGTCTTCCCACGCTCTTATTCTGAAACTGAATTAAAATGATTTCTATTATACTGATGGTGTTACCAACTATAGTCTAATGTTATACACTAGATCCTCAGACCTTCTTCATCTTATAACTGAAAGTTTGTGCCCTTTTACTAAGCTCTCCCCATCTCCCACACCCCCTCAGCCCCTGGCAACCACTTTTATAGTCTCTGTTTCTGTGAGTTCCATTATCAAATCAGCATGTTGTACCCTTTATCTTACAGTTTTATTTGTGAAGTGTACCTCAGTGAAGCTGCAGAGAAAGAAATTTTTTTCTCTTTCAGCTTCATCGGACATTGAGGAAGAATGTTCCCTCTGTATATTTCAGTTCCTGGACCTTCCTTTCAAGTTTAGGTCATTCATCTCTAGGGAATAATATTTACCCAGTTTCCTATTTACAGAGGCCTCCTTCCCACCAAGCACAGAGTCTGTTTCTATTCTCCCCAATTCTGTTTACAGTGTTTAAAGAGTTCAAGTAGTTCTAGCATATGTACAAACATAACCTAAGACTGACTCACAACAAAGACTGATGAACTAAGTCTATTATTTACCAACATATTGTTAATCTACTGTAAATAAATGTGTGTGTGTGTGTGTGTGTGTGTGTGTGTGTGTGTGTTTAAGGAACTTCATAGACAGTTGACATAATCAGAGCCCCTCTCTTGAGAATAAACCTGACTTGATGGACCAGAAGTAAACAAGACAGAGGACTGGAGAATCTTTTGTGCAATTGTAAAAGAAGGGATTGATGGTGAAATGGAAAAATAAAGTTATTATACACTAACTGGAAAAGGCAAAGAAAGAACAGCCTGAAGATAAAGATAGCAAGCTAGCTTAAGTACATGATCATGCACGTGTAACTTAACTTTTTGAGAAGAGTTTGTGCCACGAGATGTTTTCACAGTACAGAAAATAGTTCTGTGGTCTAGCCAGCTAACCAAATGGGAACAAACAGAGTGACAGGAAGGATAAGGAACTGTGCCTTTTCCAAATCTCCATCTCCAGGAAAAAACTCTGGGAGGTAGCAACTACAACAGAAAATCTACAAGCAGTGCACCTGGTCATTTACCTGTTTGGGAGATAAGCAGATTACACGATGTCTTATTTTTTGGAGGAATGCCAGTATTTAAAGTTGCTAAGTTTGAGCCAAGAGATGTGGCTCTAGCCCTAGGGCAAAACTTGGAGGTCCATGCCTTCTTCACTTAGCTGAGCACCCGTGACTGAGATGTGAGACATGAGATCATGGGTGATTCCTTAGAGGGCCAGATCAGTGATCCCTGCAGACTGACCTTGAGATGGCTTGAGTGTAAGTGTAATTAGCTCTACCATCCAGGGTACTGTCCACAAAGATGGAAGCACCCTGAGAACTTCCAGTGTCCTTTATCTACCCAAAGGTTAGATTCAACGCCTTTCTCTTGGCCAGACTCTAATTTAAGGCAGTGAATCAAAGACTTAGGAGTCTAGGAGACAGATACCAGTCTGAGAAATTTACAACAGTGCTTTTTATTCTCTACTCAAAATAATACTAAGTAATAATCAAATATCTCCAGTTTTAGTTTTTCAGCATTCTGCTGGTGAAATTTCTTTCCTTGATTTATTTCCAAAGGCTAAACAGTAAGGACTACTCCACCAAATCAGGAATGTTGGACAAAGAGAGGTGTGCTCTTCAGCAAGCTCCCTGGACACAACCTGGCTTCTTCCCTGTAGGCTAGATGGCATGTCTCCCTCTTTGATACCAAACGTAATGACAGTGATGAGATCCAGTTATAACTCTTCTTTTCTTATGTGGAGCTCTGAGAGGTGGGGCTTCCTTTATTCTTTAATACCTAGAAATATCAGAGCAGCAAGTGACGTGTCGGAGCAAAATAGAAAGATTTTTGAAAATTTCACGTCTTCTTTTCTGCTCCTGTGGTTAATTATATAAATCATCACTTAGGAAGGCATCAGCCCAAGCTTTGGGGTACTGCAATATCCCATAAGAGTTTATCAAGTCCGTACATTTTTTAGATGAAAGAAGAATTGTCACAAGTAAGTAAGAGACTTGGATTCCTAAAGTAGAAATATTCAGGATCTCATGGCATTCCAGTTATGGGTATACTAATTTATGAACTATTTACTTGAATAGATTATGTTCATCTAGCAGTACAACAGAGACGGTAGTGCTGCTGTCCTTTCCTACACTTCCCAGCTTCCTTGTGGTTAGGTTGGGCCCCTGTGCCTGGTTCTGGCTGTGAATAGATGTGAAGTATGTACTCTCCATTTGAGGTCCTGAAATAAGTTTTCCATGCTTTCTTGCATCAGCAACCCTGCAGAGAGCTGGGGTCCCTGAGCTGCTGTAGGACGGTGCAGTGCCCTAGAATGCCAGGCAATCTGCATTGGACTCTATGGGAGCAAGAAACAGATCTTTGTAATGCTTAGCCACTGATAGTTCAGGGTTTGTTTGTCCCTGGTACATACTTTACCCTAACTTGACAAATTCAAAGGGAATTACATTGTACAAGTTCACTAGTTGTTATCCAAAGTAGTGCTTTGGGTGTTTGTGAGTGACTAACCCATTCAAACTTCAAATCCAAGTATTCCCAGCAAACAAATCTTTGTTTAGTATAGTGGCTAAAAATTCTGATTCTGAGCCTGGTTTAAAATCCAGGTTCTGCCACTAGCTGTATGACTTTGGGTAGGTTACTTAACTCCACAAGCCTTAACTTCTACATCTGCGAAATGCGGTTAATAACATTACTCAGTCCATAAAGCTGTTGTGAGGATTAAGTAAGTCATCATCTGTAAAGCACTATGGACACGTCATAAGCATTTAATAGATATTATTATTATTTTAGACTGTTTTATCATAAAATTTTGATCATGATGCTCTTAAGAAATGAATTATAGGGTGAAGAGGGGATGGTAATGATGATGCAGCCAAAATGATGGTTGTCAGATTTAAAACAGTGGGAGTTCTGGCACTGATGGGAGTGACTGTGATTGTGACAGTGGCAGGCTGTGGGTCTATAGAAGAGTCGATGAGTTTTAAAATCAAGGCCTGTGAGCATAAATCTGACTAGGAAACTGACTCACAGTGTAAGGCCAGTTACACTTATCTCCATTTTCCTACCTTCATTTCAGTGGCAGATGCTCCTTGAAGGACTATAATAAAAATCACCCACCATATCCTGCAAATCCCTTCCCTTAAACCTTTAAAATAGATGAATTATGCTGGCTTCGGAGCTGTAGGCAGCAGCAGTCAGCAGAATGAAATGTGCCCATTTTCTGGCTTTTAGCACAAGTCACAGTTGTCTCTGCTCCCTCTAACCAGGTGACACAAAAGGAAACAAACCAAAGGATGCTGTGGAATCTTAATTATATCAAATTAAGGACAAGTGCAATGGGCTCATCACTGTCACTGACCTAGCACTGACTGAGGGAAGAAATCCCTGTCAACCTTTAAAGCAGATTTCTACCAAGAATGTGGCATGACTTGGGATATAGAAACAAAACATCCCTCACGAGTGTCAAGTATTAGTTAAAGAACAAATCAAAACAATCACCTATTATTTTTAAAACTTACAATAAACAACTATAAAAGCCAAGTATGTAGGATGTGGGAGGTAAGGAGGGTAAAGATTGCTTATGGAAAGAAGCATCATACCTTAGAGCATTCAACCATCTAGAAATGCCATTTGAGTATCTGAAACAGAAATATTGAGCTGAAACAGAATGAGAGTAATCAGACTATGTGATGAAGGGATTAAGTAAATGTTTTCCTGACAATGAAACATCAGAACAAATTCATTTCCTCTGCCCCTTAAGAAATGTTTCAGGAAACAGGATTTCTGCTCTTCCCCCTTTCCCAGCTTTTCATTATAATTAGCAGACAGTGCAAGGATAGAAACCACATTCCTGTAATGCAGGTAACTAGAAAGACCCATGTGTCAAGTGGAAGAACAGCTCAGAACCATCCTGGTTACAGAGTGTTAGTAACTTCTTTTTGTTTTCAGAAGATTGGACATTTCAATGAAGAGGAATTTTTAAAGTCTGCCTCTTCTTGTTCTTTACAGAAGATCCTAAACTCATTGATTCTTTGACAGAAGACAGTGTAGGTCGTTGATGCAAATCTCCTCATTTTACAAACAAGGTCCCTGAAGCAAAAGCAATCATAGATTTTTAGTGACAGAACGAGAGCTAGAGCACAGCTTTCTTGACTTCTATTTAATGCTTTTTCCTTAGGGCATATCAGAAAGCAAACAGTTGCTCTAGGTCCTTCATATCTGAACATAAACTTGGATATGAAGTCTCAGATTTCTAAATTTAGATGTAACCATCACAATTTTGGCTGGTAAATACAACAGTAGCAATAGCCTCCAGAAGACAGGTGGGCACAGAAGGCACAGTTATGTAAATGTAGGTGTTTATATTACACTTGGTTGCCGGGATCCAATCTTTGGGTGATTAATTTATTCAGCAGGTATTTACTGAGAGCTGACCACGTGTAAGATATCATTGTGCTGGTTAGCTGAAAGAAGCTAATCAAAAATGATGGAATGCTACTCAGCCATAAAAAAGAATCAAATAATGTCATTTACAGCAACATGGATGGAACTAGAGATTGTCATACTAAGTCAAGCAAGACAGAAAAAGAAAGAAATATACCATATGACATCACAGATGTAGAATCTAAAAAAAAAAATGACACAAATGAACTTATTTACAAAATAGAAACAGACTCACAGACATAGAAAACAAACTTATGCATACCAGGGGGAAAGGGATAAGTGGAGGGATAAATTGGGAGTTCAAGATTTGAAGATACTAACTACTATATATAAAATAGATAAGCAACAAGATCCTACTGTACAGCACAGGGAACTCTATTCAAAACCTTGAAATCGTCAATAATGAAAAAGAATATGAAAGAGAATATATACAAATATATATAGCTGACTTACTATGCTGTACACCAGAAACTATCACTAAACTGACTATACTTCAATTTACATAAATAAATAAATAAAAATAATGAGAAACATTTCAAGTTTTCCTCCTGGGAGTAAGATGCTCACCCTCCAGTAAAAAGAAGTTGACCCTTAAAGAACCTAAAAAATAAAAAGGAGGAGGAGGGGAAGGAGGGGAGAGAAAAGGAAAATCTACATTCAGGGAAGCACTGTTCTGTGTACAATGTCACACATGAGAACTCTGATCAGTCAGCACACTAAAAATGGTAGATGGCCACATGACAGTGTGTGTACCCAAGACTAAACTAATGCAAGATTTGAAACTAAACATTCATTATTATATTGCCTCAGGGAGACCAATTAGGACTGATTGGCATCACCTCGGCCAAGGAATAATAACAAAATCCTATGTATTTCACCCCTTTACCAGGGTTCATGACAAGAACATAAGGTAAATAGATGTAAATTTTAAAATCACCCTGAAGATCTAATAATCGTAAGAGAACACACTGAGAATAGTTCTAAGACAATCGTTTACTTTTCTCAATACCATGCTCTTCTGTGCTCTAAAATGGCAATTAAGCAACTGTCATCCCTGCCCCTCTTCTTGTTAAATCTCTGCTATGACCAAAGAGATGGGCTTGAAATGCAGTGGAAAAATACCTGCTTTGAATGAATTTCTAATCAGATTTTCTAGACGCTACCAGGAAATTGTGGTGGTGCATTGTGTATAATATCCTAGAAGCAGGGAAGTACTGGCTCCCTGTCCGAAGCTCTCCAGGCTATCGGCAGGTAGCCTACAGAGCTGAGGACACCTGGAGTCCCCCAGTATGCCTTGGCCCCACTAATTGTGACCGTCAACTTCTGCCTGAGGCAGGAGGCAAGATAAAATACATAAACAGCAAGAGAGATAATAACAGCAATAGAATCAAAGTGACATGGTTAACAAGCTATGAAGGATGCAGTCAGGTATGAAAAGAAAAATCTATCAAATCACTTGATATTTAAAAACCTTTCTTTGAAAGTAGTACAAGAGGAAATCCTTTACTTTAGAAATAAAATCCCTTATATTTAAAATGCCATCGGAATCAATACCCAGAAAAATCCATCAGGGTTTTCTTCATTCCAGGGTTGATGTGATCAACTAATACATCCTATTAGCTACTATGACCACAGTGCTCTATGAAGGGTGTGTGTTGTGGCTGGGACTGGAATAATCCTCAGGGAGATAAAACATGGAAGAAGGAAAGTAGGAAGGAAATGAGACATAATACTAATGAAGGTGTCAGGAACAAATAACTTGTTTGGAAGACGGTTCCAGGAAGTGCTGGGAGGGAGTGGAGCAGCAAGATGGGGAAGGAAAGTCAATAGGGTGTGTGATTGAGTAGGTGGCCACTGTGGGTAACTGGGATTAAATGCTACTGGAAACCTCTGAGACACTGTGTGGAACACATTTGAAGATTATCCTACTGCAGGGTTGGCAAATACAATATTTTTCAACTCCTATCCCCCACTTTTTGAGGGTAGCTCCTAAGATGTTAATTTCCTGACACTCTGACCTACACTGAACATGGACCAGAGATAAGCCCAGGTGAGAGAACATCATCAGGCAGAGAGATGCAGGAAGCTGTCAGTGTGTAAGAGAGGTGACTTCTGCGCTAGGTGGAGGGGTGTGGACAGAGCACTGACATCACCTACTCCAGAATGAGGCAGAAAATCCATGATATTGGTGCTTACAGTGGGGGGAGACATTGTAATGGGCAAAAGAAATCAGCAGGCATTCATCTGGATGCAAATATCTGAGACAGATTAGAAGTAGTGAACCTCTTTTGTCTTCACAGTTCCCTTTCTCATATTGGAATTTTTCACCAGAATACTTGAAGGTCTTAAAAAGTAAATACCATTTTCTATTTAAATCAAGTTTTATTAAACTAAAAAGTTCTTCTCCACTTACCCCTTATTCTTCATTCACCCTTCATCTTGTTATCCCTCTCTTGTCTACTGTCTTGACCATGTTCTCATCAAGCAAAGTTCTTAAATGTTCAGCTAAATCTGCCCTCTTCCCTTGATATTGACTTAGGGTTGGACTGTGTTTCAGTAGAATCTTTCACAGGGTCAGAATGTCTACTTAGTTATAATAAAAATTAATTTTGCACATTGATAAAAACTTGGTACCAGAATGCATGGCACTGCTTAAGTTTGAAGGATGCCCCATTCGTATTCTTTTAAATTAGCTAGACATTGGAAATAAAGGGGAGTGGTCCAGATAAGAGGAATGGCATCTTTGGGGTAGGTGTGACAAGACAGGCTTGGTAAGTGCTAAGTAAACCAGCCTGACAAGAGTGTAGGGTCGATACTGAGGAAGGGTGAGAGTTAAGGCTACAAAAGGATGTCACAGAGCCAGACTCATGAAGGTTATGAGAAACAGGTGAGGCATAAGAAGACACTGAGGGCATTGCATAAGGAGATGGGGTGGCAAAAGCTGTTTGAAGATGAAGGATAATGAAGCATGTATGAGACAAATTGGAATGGCAAAAGGCTGAAGGCAAGGAGACCAATTATGAGGTTAAGTGACTAATTCAGGCATCAATTTTAAGGCCTTATAAATATCTCACAATCTATAATCAAATGCATACAGTCACACAGGTTTTATAGAAAAGGACACAACTGAGAGAGGAAGTGGAGGAAAGAGCAACTTTTTCTAATTTGTCCACCCAGAGGGGGTACCTTTTCTAATTCCAGCAAAGGAACTGCAGGCACCAGCAGGAATCATGTTTTCAATTAACACACACACACACACACACACACACACACACACACACACACACACACACAAACATACACACACAGAGAAATGTTTGCACCATGTAGGTAGCAGTGTAATGGGGAAAAAGATAAATGGGAGAAACATTTTAATTGGCATTAATAACAACTGCTACAGAACAAGATGGTCAAGACATATAAGTTAGGACATTAAAATATAGGATAAAGGATGTCCATTCTTGCCACTTTTATTCAACATAGTTTTGGAAGTCCTAGCCATAGCAATCAGAGAAGAAAAAGAAATAAAGGGAATCCAAATTGGAAAAAAAGTAAAACTGTCACTGTTCATGGATGACACTGTTCACGGATACTATATATAGAAAACCATAAAGAAGCGACCAGAAAACTCCTAGAACTCATCAATGAATTTGGCAAAGTTGCAGGATACAAAATTAACATACAGAAATCAGTTGCATTTCTATACACTAACAATGAAATAGCAAAAAAAGAAATTAAGGAAACAACCCCATTTATCATTGTACCAAAAAAAATAAAATACCTAGGAATAAACCTACCCAAGGAGGCAAAGGACCTGTAATCCAAAAACTATAAGACACTGATGAAACTAAACAGATGGAAATATATACTGTGTTCTTGGATTAGAAGAATCAATATTGTTAAAATGGCCATACTACCCAAGGCAATATACAGATTCAGTGCAATCCCTATCAAATTACCAATGACATTTTTCACAGAGCTGAAACAAAAAATGATAAAATTTGCCTGGAAACATAAAAGATCCCAAATAGCCAAAACAGTCTTGAAAAAGAACAGAGCTGGGGGAAATCATGCTTCCTGACTTCAGACTATACTACAAAGCTACAGTGATCAAAACAGTATGGTACTGACACAAAATCAGACACATAGATCAATGAAACAGGATTAAAAAGTCCAGAAATAAACCCACCCACTTATGGTCAATTAATCTATGGAAAAGGAGGCAAAAATATACAATGGAGAAAAGACAGTCTCTTCAATAATTGATGCTGGGAAAACTGGACAGCTACCTGTAAAATACTGAAATTAGAACATTCTCTAACACCATAAACAAAAATAAACTCAAAATGGATTAAAGATTTAAATGTAAGACTAGATACTATAAAACTCCTGGAGGAAAACAGAGAGAACACTCTTCGACATAAATCACAGCAATATTTTTTTTTCCAACCAGCTCCTAGAAAAATGGAAATAAAAGCAAAAACAAGCAAACAAACTAACAAATGGGATCTAATCAAACTTCAAAGCTTTTGTACAGCTAAGGATATCATCAATAAAATGAAAAGACAATCTACAGAATGGGAGAAAATATTTTCAAATGATACAACTGACAAGAGACTAATTTTCAAAATACACAAACAGCTCTATGTATAGCTTAATATCAAAAAAAAAAAAAAAAAAGCAGCCCAATCAAAAAATGGGCAGAAGATCTAAACAGACTTTTCTCCAAAGAAGACATACAGATGGCCAACAAGAACATGGAAAGATGCTCAGTATCACTAACTGTTAGAGAAATGCAAATCAAAACTACAATGAGACATCACCTCACACCAGTCAGAATGGCCATCATTAAAAAGTCCACAAATGACAAATGCTGGAGAGGGTGTGGAGAAAAAGGGACCCTCCTACACCACTGGTGGAAATGTAAATTAGTGCAGCCACTATGAAGGACAATATGGAGGTTCCTTAAAAAACTAAAAATAAACTTACCCTGTGAGCCAGCAATCCCACTCCTGGGCATATATCTGGAGAAAAATATAATTTGAAAAGACACATGCACCCCAATGTTCACAGCAGCACTATTTACAATATCCAAGACATGGAAACAACCTAAGTGTCCATCAACAGATGACTGGGTAAAGAAGATGTGGTATATATGTATACAATGGAATACTACTCAGCCATAAAAAAGAATAAAATAACGCCACTTGCAGCAACATGGGTGGACCTGGAGATTGTCATTCTAAGTGAAGTAAGTCAGAAAGAGAAAGAAAAATACCACATGACATTGCTTATATGTGGAATCTAAAAAAAAAAAAAAAAAGACACCAATGAACTTAGCTACAAAACAGAAACAGACTCACAGACATAGAGAACAAACTTATGGTTATCAGTGGGTAAAGAGGGTGCAAAGGAATAATTAGGAATTCAAAATTTGCACCTCTTGGGGAGTGATGGAAATGTTAGCTATCTTACTTGTGGTGGTGGTTTCATTGGTGTATACATCTATCAAAATTCATCAAATTGTACATCTGAAATATGTGTAGTTTACTGTACAGAAATCATGCCACAATAAAGGTGCTAAAAAATTCACCAGCAAAAACTTTAAAAATAAATAAAATTGAAAAATAAAATATATGATAGATGACACTGTTTAAATCATAGTTTAATCAACTTCATTTAATTCAAAAAAGTTGTAGGATGGGGTCATCTAGGTTTTAAAATGTTCTTGTTAATAATATTCCTAAATTTATAATATTTCATATTGTCTAACTTGCAGAACTTGGGACCCTAAGAAAACATAACTGACCATAAAACCAAACGAAGATAGACTTCTTCCTTCTTTGGTAATTCACAAATCCTCAGAAACGTGCAGAGCCTCGGGTGAGTGGTGAGGACTATCAGTGATCACCATATAGTACTAAGAAAAAAGAATTGGGCATTTTATTCTCTCTGGTTGTTTTAATGCTTTCCTGTTTTAATTTATCATTTCTTTTACAAATGTAGAAACGAGCGTGCGAGTGCATGCACACACACACACAAACACACACACAGCCAAACTTGTAAATACTCCCCTTAGAGCTCTTTTTGACATTGTTTTCAGATGTGACCTCTGCAAACAGCTTACTCAACCAAAATTAGGTCAGAATAAAATTTGAAGGATGTTCCATCCTTTATTCTTTTAAATTAGCCAGGAACTAACTCTTCAATATTTATGACCACTCACTGAAAATACATGATTGTTCTACTGGGAAAATAAGGTTGCCTTGAGCAGAGTTGCAGGAAATCTGATTTGAAAACCCAAGTAAATAATCTCCACGATTCTAATAGGGCAATGTTGCAAATGAAACATAAGTTAATAGGTACAGCAAAAGAATGACCTCTGTGGATTCCAATTAGACTAAGCACGTCAAGGAGGAGAGGTGGGGGCTCAGGCTACAGATAGATATGGCTGGTAGTTATTGCCCATGAAATGAATAAGAAACAAAATTAAAAGCTATTGAATATAAGCACAGGAGCCTTCTCTTGCTTATTCTCTAAGATCTTTATTATCTGAAGTATGGGTGTTGTTGAAGGTTTAAATAATTCTTGAAAGAAACAAAATGTCAAGAGGGGTTAGAACATGAATATTCAAGGTCTATGGACTCAAACATCAGTTCTATTACTAGTTCAATGATTTGGCCAAGTTACTTACTGTCTCTGAACCTTCAAGTTTCTTCTCTGAAAAATGGGTCTGATAATATCTAACTTACAGGATATGGGAAAATGCTTAGCTCAGTAGATGCTCAATTGTTCCATCTCTTCTTCCTCCCCTTCCTCCTTAGACATCAGAATAATGTTAGAGAGTAACAGTGTGTTCTGAACCATGAACACATTGGACGTTCCTCCAGGGGTAACCTGTAACTTTTGCCCGTATAACTGCTAACTATTGGCGTAACTCTCTCCTTGCCAACAACAGGAACTTGGTGGCCCCGTGAGGCAGTGTGGCATGGAGCATAATGTGGAGGACTGTGGGCTCTAAGGCCATCCTAACTGAGTTTGAATCCTTAATCTGCCACCTACCAGCTGCATAACCTTGGATATGTTGCTTAATCTTTCTCTGCTTAAGTTTCCTTAGCTGCAGAATGGATGTTAATGAAGACATGTTCTCTTAGGGGTGTGAGAATTAAATGGCCTAACCCATGATGGAATTTCAAAGAGTGCTTTATACTGTTTCACTCAATTGAATGTAAGGCCGTTATACTAAAATTTCAACCCTCAAAAACAGAGAAATTCAGAGTGGTTTCTCACAATGGAGGAATAGACTTCCATTATTAAGGAATTTCCATCAAGATTCCTTCCGAAAGTGAAGCGATTCACAGCGTGTTGAGTGGAAGAGGGCCTGCCGTGGCAGCAGTGTGATCAGCACAGATGCAGTTCATCCATGGACGTGGATTAATTTCTGAGCCCACCATGTAGCAGGTCCTGTGACCGTATCACAACTCCCGACTCCTCATTATCTGGAGAATTCCCACTGAGATTTTCGTAGCGTTTCATCTTTCTTTTATATTCACAATACATGTTTTCTTTACTGTGGGCTTATTTTTAATGTAAAATGAGCTCCTTCCTCTAACAAAGGTGCTGGGTTCTGTACGGAGCAGGCAAATCATAACAAACAATAATCATACTTCTCTGTGTGTGTTTCCCTGTTGGAGTCAATCCTGAGTAGCCATACACAGGACTCTTCAACACATTGGTCGCCCACTGTGGATCAGGTGACCCTGAGGAAACACAACTGTCACCCAGATTTGGGTGACGTGGTGATCAACATGCTAAGAGTTGAATTTCAGAGAATGCTAACCATTGATTTAATCAGCTGGAGCTCCTCCAGATGACTGCATCATGCCAAAAGTGTCACCTTTGCTGTTTCCACCACAGTTTCTCCAGGGAAATGGAGGAGGCCCCACAAAAATGAAGGTTAGTGAGAGGACAAAGCACGTACTCTTTAAAACCAGTGGAAGCCCCAAAGATGAGTCATGGAAGGCCATTTTCATTACAGAAATAGAAAGAAGGCAGAAAGAAAGGAGATCAAGGCTCCCTCTGAAGACTGGTGTGTCCAGGCTGGGGCCTCAGCAAAAGGCCACGTGACTCCTGGCCCCACTCCTCACCTTTCCATTCTGGCAAACACTAAAGGGCCTGCCTGTCTCTCACCTGTTACTTCAGGTGTGTTTCTATTCTCTTTATCATCCTCCTCAGCCAGACATGAGGTAGAAAGGGAATATGTATTATTAATGTATGTACCAGATAAGAAGCTATTAACGCTCAACTCCAAAGTCATTTTGTGCTCCTCTTCTCTGGTTCTGTGGCCAGGATTCTGAAAATGATTTTCTTCCTTCACCCGCGGCTCCTAATAGGTTCTTATCAACAAGGGGCACTAGAGTGAGGCTGGAGGACTAGAGAAGAGGAGTCAGTCTGGTTCCAACCCATTCCCCCGTTTGCTTGCTCTTTCGGTCAGCGCCCCTCAGCAATGGCTTTTTTGCCCTGACAAGCAGTTGGTCCCAGGCTCCAGCGTCATTTTTTGTTATCCTCAGAACCTCTCACCTTGCCCTCCTCAGAAGTCTGAGAGCAGTTCCATGGGATCTCTCCTCCCAGCTTCTGAGTTCTCATCACCACAAACTCTTCCTCTGTTTCACCCAGGGTTTCCTACAGTTTCTATCTCTGTGACATCCTAGTGTCCCCTTCTGCTTTTTCCGTTTCTCACAGTTGTTGGACCAGTTTCTTATATTAAATTCTTCTGTTGAAATATCTGCTGAGGTGCTTTCCCTGATCAATCTACTATGTCTGCTTTAAATGATTTGGGGAAACGGAGGCAACAATATGAAGTAAGTGAAACCCATTCTCTATCCGTCTCCATAGCCCTGTCTGTGCCATCTTTTCTCCTACCTGAATACACAAGTTACCTAGCGAAAGTGTTAATTTCTAATTAAGGTATCAGCTGATAATGGCTTAAAACGTATAACTCCCAAGTTACTGACTTTTTCAAAAGCTTTCAATAGTGATATTTTAAATTGTATATAAATGTTTAGTTAGTTTGTGGATGTTTGGCACTGAGTTGGGCACTGTCAAGGAGAGAAGGAGGTTATAAAAATGGTATGAAATAACATCCCTACCCTCAAGGAACAGTAGTTGAGAGAGGAAGAACCAATGTACAAATAAATATTAATGAGAGAAATACATGATACATAATTATAAACTGAGTTGGATGGTGCAGACCACAAATGCATTAAGAGGTGAAAAACAGAAGAGGTCATGGGGTCAAAGTAACCAAGAGGACTTCACAGTGTGAAGGAAAAACTGGGCTGGTCTAACAAGATAACTCACAAGTCTAGGAATGTGAAGGAGAGGCTGGGCTGGGCTGGCAGGATAACTCACAAATCTAAGTATTGGAATACTGATCTGAGTTCTGCTAGACTAACTTGTAAATCTAGGTTAATTAGTGTTGGTTTGCTGTTCATGTTTTTTTTGCTAGCCAGCTGGATTTTCAAAGATATATATCTGGCTTTGGAATGTTGGTTTGCTGCCTCCCTGCCTCCACTTTTGTGATGATAATGCTGCTAAAGCTGTTCCATGCCTATTGGCCGAATACCCCAAGCTTGTACTTTACCCTATAAAACCTCATGCGCACGTCTTGGAGGTGCTCAGAGCTTCGGAGCAGAAGCCCCTCTGAGCCCGCTGGCATAATACATCTGAGTACTCCAACCCTCCGCCAAGTGGTGCTTGTTTCTTGGCTGGCCTGTCGTTTCCGTAACAACAGTAGATTATGAGGTGCATTTGGAAGTATTTAGATATAGTAAGAGAATGGGAAAAGACTGTCCAGACTGAGAAGCAGCATGAACAAGGTTATGAAAATGGAACATTAGACTTTGGTGTGTATATCCATTGGTACCAATTAATATGATTTTGCCTTTAGAATCTCCTAGGTTGGCCACCTAAGCAGAACAAAGACTCCTGTGAACTTATAAATAGTTAAACCAATCGGAATTCCATCTGCCACTTAAAAGAATCTTTAAACTCCAGTGTCATTCAACTGTGGTCATTTAGAAGCAGAGCTCATACATTTTTACCAACAGCTGGGGATTTGATATTTGGGATTAATGTCCTGGTAATCCTTTTGATTGACTTGGGGGTTTGTCCAAGAAGTTCCCATCCTTCAGGAATAACTCAGATGCAAATATCAAACACAACTGCTTGTCGGAGAAACCCTTGGGAGCCAATGGTAGTCTGCTTAATTAGAATCAAATTTAATCAAAACAAAACACAAGTTGTATCATTAAGCACCAGAACGAACCACTAAGCAATTTCTGACTCTTGATACCCGGTTAGAATCATATTTTAAAGTGAGATTTTAAATGCCTTTTGTAAAAGTACATAAGGAATCAGGTAGATTATGCAACCACCTTCAACAAGCACTTTCATAAATCAGTGAATCCAAGTGGGAACAGAATTCTTTAAATTATAAGCAAGAAGATAATAATAGAATTAGATCCTGACCTTTCCCATAAAAGCAACCATCCTCTTCCCCGCCCCTACTCATAATATACAATAATGTAATCCATATGGAAGAAGTCAGTGTGTGTTTGGGAACCAAGTCCTACACTTTCTTTTCCATCACAAAAAGCCAGTTGTTATTCAGAACCATCCATCAGGATCCTATTACACTCTGAAGCATTAAAAAAGGAGGCCTGGACTCAGACCTCCTGCTGAAAAGTTGTCAGTTGTTAGGCAGAAAATCAATCAGAAATGCATTTGGGACAATGGCGTGCTGCCTGGAATTACACCAGGCTGGAAAGAAATCAACCCAGAGGCAAAAAAAATACTAATATTTGGAGATACCCATTCCATCTTAGGTGAATCAATTTATTTAGACACATTTGCTAAACAGAAATATACTGGTGCCAAGTTTCAGATTTACATATAATTATAGCAGAACACTTACAAAATTTTCTCAGAAAGATCAAGATACTCTATTGCTCCAACATGTTCCAGTAACTTCAAAATTGTTGTATATCGCTTTGGCTAACTCACATTCCTATCCCTAGGTCTCATAGGAGGGACAGAGACTTTGCCACAGTTTGAGTAATTTATCATACTTTTGCAAATGCTCATGGAAGACACATGGGTAGCTGGTATTACCATAAGCTCCTTGTAGTCCCTTGTTGAGAGGGTGGGAGGCAGACAAAAATCCTGGACCACGCTCTTCACATGTAGATTAGTCTGATTTCCAAAGTGATAATAGAGTTAGTTAGAATCTACTGCCAATGGAATTGGCTCTTAGTCCCCTAAGAGTGATAATATTAAAATAATAGCTACCATGATCTTAGCCTTTTCTATGACTCCATCACAGTGCTAAGCACTTTGCATACTCCTCTAACCCTCCCAACAATCTTAGGAAGTAGGGCTGCTTATTTGCATTTTACAGACAGGGAAACTGAAGCTTCAAGAGGATGTCACTTATTCAAGGTCACGTATCTGATGGGAGGGACCAGAAGTCAAGGTTACGCTGAATGATCCCAGATGCCCTTGCTTGGTAATGCTCCCTCTCACACATAGTTAAATATCTGCGCACAGAGGGGAGCTGCTCTAAATCATGGGCTACTGCTTCAGCCCCAAACCAGCCGCCTCCCAAATGCTTCTGTGCCAGCTGGATCAAGAAAGCCAGAGACCTTGGCGCTATCACAGCCAGAGGCCTGCTGTGCAGGGGTTGTGGTATCTTCATGTTTGTTCTCGTAAGTAGGAAGGCCAGTCATTTACCAACCACCTTGACTATGTGCTTGGAAAGTTTGAAGCCATTGCTGCCAATCCATGGCCCTCTTTAGGCCATCTTTTACCCAACATGAACATGCAAGTTACCCAGCAAAGGTGTTAATTTCTAATAATATCATTTCTGATAATGAGTCAGTGCCTCCTCAACCCATCCTTAAACAACGAGCCATCCGTATAGGAGAATTATGCCTTTCTATAATTCTCCACTCACCTCCTCTTCACTGGTGCCTGCTTTTGCCAGGTCCTCTGGAATTTTATCAAACACAGGTGTGCTTGTTTGGGTAATATTTTCCTTACCATTGAGCTAATGTGACTACTTAGAGTAACTGCTTTAAATGTTATAATTAAAATTTCCAAAGATTTTCAAGCATTTATTCCCACTAAAATATGCTTGTGCGGAGAAGAGGTATTTCCATTTTGTGGGTGCAAAAACTGAGACACAGAAAAGTTACAGAATTAAAATTTTCTAGCACTTGGCTAAGTGCACTGTTCAAATTAATGAAATAGAAAATGATAGAAACATCTGGGTATGCTGCCCAGGCTCTCTGGACTCTGGTTTGATGCTCCTTGCTGCAGGATAGACAGTTTACAGGCTTGAATGTTTAATTGTTTCTTCCTAAACTCCTTCACTCTTGCACTCCTCCAGTTAACTCACAGTCCAGTTTTTATTCTATTAGGCTTTAAGTGTGACAACCATGTTTCCCAACATTGAACTCTGCACAGGCTGGTCTGGGATTAACATGAGATCATTTCCCTTCTTTAAAAAAAGATTGCTGAGCTGTGGAGTACAGCAGTTACATGCACAGTTACTGGAGCCAAAATGCTTAGGTTCAAATTCCAGTTTCAGCCACGTGTGGGACCCTGAGCAAGTTAATAACTTGGCACCCCACCTACCCCATCTACAAAATACGAATAATAATAGTACCTAATTCATAGTCATTGTAAGAATTAACTGCATTCAAGCAAAGCCTCTAACCAATTCCTAAAACACATTAAATGTTTTCTGTTTTTTCAATTCCAAACAACCCTCACTCCTCAATCTCAAAAAAATGATTCTTTTATGCTGAGACATTCTTATTCCCTATCAGTCCCATTCAGAAGGTTCTGATCAAATAAAATCCATCATTCACTACTTCTTCCTCTACTCCCAAATCTGACCCCATAGTGTCGGACCGTATCTTAGTCCCATATGCAGGCTCTGTGTAGCAGTTTTTCTCTCGAAAAGTCAGGCTTTCCTCTAGAAAGAAATGGTTCGAAATTTCTGGAAATAATCCTCACGATAGGTGACACTGGTTGGCTGAATCACAAGCCAAATCTCTCTCTAACAGCCTGTGTATGATCAAGAAATTCCCCTTGCATCACCGCCCTCAGTCTCAGGCACCACCCCGGGAAATGTGACAACAGGGGCCTCAGAGTCCAGGGGTGCTGATGGAAAGGTACAAGGGCCTTCCTCTCTTCAGGTGTGTTTCTTCTTCCTTTTCATTTCTCAGGTTGCTATGACAGCTACTACTAACTGTTCCCCAATATCCATTCTCCCCGTCTTCCATTGCAATAGAATTTTGGTTGGGCTCCTGGCCACTGGAATAGACATTTCCCAGCCTCTCGTCCAGTTTGATGGAGCTATGTAGCTGAGTTCTGGACAATGAGATGTGAGTATAAGTGATGTGCACAACACCACTTCTAGACAATGTCCTTAAAGGGAGGGTCATCTCTTTTCTGCCCTCCTATGACCTGCAGCTTAGAATCTAGAATTGGTGGCAAGATAACTTGGACCATGTGGACGAGAGCAAGATCCAGAGATAGAGAAGCCACGAATAGAAGGAGGCTGGGTCTCTGGAGAATCTAACAGAGCAGAGCTACTGTGGCAGCCCAGGTCTCACTCCCTTGAGCTGTACATCAATCAGAAATAATACAAAAGGTTTAGTCCACTGTAATTTGGGGTCTCTTTTACATATAGCTTAATCTGTGTCCTAACCAGTACATTCATCCATTCTGTATTATTTTTAAAGGAATTTACTTCTGTCCTGATTTTAGATTTAGCCTTATGCAGGAGTCATTACATTTCCTTAATTCTAAACCTTTTTTGTTTTCCTTTTTTAAGTGCACATTCAATAGTATATAAATTTCACTGTAAGACTCTATTTTGTTACTTCATGTAAAAGTAGTGACCTTAATGCCAAAAAATAATTTTCTCCAGATGTTTTGTATTAATTTGATGTAGGATTTTGGACTTACCTGGCATCCATTTTTTTTTATTTCCATATAGTTGATCTAAGCCAGAATTCTACATTTCTGAATGACAATGATGCATATTATGTCTGCTTTATAATCTTATTTATTTCTTCCTATTTTCAATGATATGACTACTTGGGGATAAAACCCCAGGTTTGAAGAAGCAAAGATGCACTTATGTACAATTACCATGTGCTATATAGCTTATTTCACTAACAACAAATTTCGTTTAAGCATTTGGTATACACTATACATCTTTAAATATCCTAGTGGGTATTTTAATTCACTATTGCTAAAGTTTTATTTATAATTTCACTTTCCATTTCAAAGATAAATTTCCTCAAATATATCTATATGAGATTTATTGTAGGTATCAATGTGGGTTTTTTGTTTGTTTGAGTTGCTACTTCAATTCAGGGTGTTTTTTTTCCTAATTAATATTCAGTTTATTAAAGTTACCAAGTCAAAAACATAGTTTTCCTTCAGCTTTTAATTTCAATTTATAAGTTTCATTCTATAAATGGATGGACCTTGAGGACATTATGCTCAAGAGAAATAAATCAGGCAAAGAAAGATAAATACTTTATGATCTCTCTTATATGTGGAATCTAAAAAAAAATGACTTCATAGAAACAGAGAACAGATTGGTGGTTGTCAGAGGCAGGGGTGGAAGGTGGGCAAATGGGTGAAGGTGCTCAAAAGGTACAAATTCCCAATTATAAGATAAATAAATTCTGAGGATGTAACAAACAGCATGGTAACTGTAAAACAAAAAATGCTTCATTGTATATCTGAAAGTTACCAAGAGAATAGATCTTAAAAGTTCTCATTATAAGAAAAAAGAAAATGTAACTATATGAGGTGATGGATGCTAACTAAACAGGTTGTGGCAATCATGTGGCAATATATACATTCCTAAAATCATTATGTTGTACACCTTAAACTAATATAATGTAATATGTCAATTATATCTCAATAAAACTAGAAAAAATAAATTAAATTTAAAAATAAAGTAGTTAATATTAACACTTACTCCCAAGGAGTCAAAACAAATATTTGATTAACTTTTGATCAACTCAGTTTATTTGGTTTCTTTTATACACGTAAGACCTCTTGAACATTTTGACTACTTTTACATATTTAATATAATTGCCTACTTTGAATGCACCTTTTGAATGTCACTGTAAGGAAAATTCTCCCAAGCACTTAAAAACTCAACTAAATTCAATAGATTAAATTTAAAATATAATGAATTCTGAGCTCTCTTAAACAGTCAGCATTATTTACAAACTTAGTAAAATATTTTATGCATCTAACTTAGAAACCATAAATCTAAATCAACTACTGAATTACATATTTTAAGTGAGAATTACAAGACTGACGTGTTTATAATATATTTAATTCTATTTAAATCCAAATGTGCTTCTATTCTGGTTTAATCAACAGAAAAGTATTAATATGATTTTGATTTAGTTTATTATTTCTAAGATTACTCAATGCTTCCCGTGGGTGAAATGAATTTGGTATACGGACTAAAGAAAGCAAGTTAGACTTTGTCATCACAAGTGAATTGTGGTGGCTGTCTTGGCATAGTGAGGTTGCTTATTGGCCGAAGGCTTTGGCCAGGACTGACTTTCCACAGGCCACTAATGGCCAAGGGGAACCCTTTTATAGCGCCACTCTGCCAAGAGGGAACCCAAGCCTATCTCCAAATAGGTCAGCTTCACATCCCCCTGAATTCAAGTTACACATTTTCTATTTCTTCAATCTGATTTGAGTCTGCAAATCCCCACCAAGATTATTTCAGCACTTGATTAGATTTAACTAATTCATTTACTGCCTGGTTCCACTCTGAACGCTTTTCATATTTTGCTCTGGGCTCCCACCACAAACCTGACAGATATTTAAATAACAGCTGATTGAATTCTGCCTGTTTCTCATCTCTGTTTGACTTGACAGACCCCAGACATCATACTAATGACAGTAAGGAGATGGGCATCTCTGGACATTATTGTTAGTTAGAGCTCATTTGTAACAAATATGTGCCTTCAAGTTGCTTTTACATTTTTAAATCATTTTCATCCGCAGTTCACATTGTTAAACCTGGTATTTTTGTTCTTGTTAAACGTGAAGAGTAAATTTTATCCAGTTTTTTTAAGCATTTGGTTTTTTATTATACAAGCAATGTAATCTTCTCCAGAGGCAGGAAAGCCTGTCTTTAATGCCTAAACTTGGTTCCTTTTATCCCTGGAATCTCTAGCAAAACTTCAAACGAAGCGACGTCACCTGTGGCTTCAGAGCTGACACTTAAAACTGCCCCTCTGCAGCCTTTATAGGGTAACTTAATTTTGAAATAATTTCAGACTTCCTGGGAAGTTTTTAAAATAGTGCAAAGAATCCCCACGGACAACACCAAGATTCCTCAAATATTATCATTTTATCACATTTGCTTTATCATTCTCTTATATCCATTGGCATAAAATTTATCTTCTGAAATACATGAAAGTAAATTTTAGACAGGATACCCCCTTATCTTTCAATACTTCAGTTGTATTTGCTACAAATAAAGACAATCTCATATATAATTGCTGTGCATTTACCAAAATCAATAAATTAACAATGATGCAGTACCATTACCATTACCAACATCAACATTGTTCTCTGATTTATAGACAGATCTTAAGCAAAGTTTGTCAATTAACCCACTCGTGACCTAAATTGTCCAGGAGTAAATCCAGGATCACCAATTACAGCTGGTTGTCATGTCTCTTTGTTCTTCTTTAATCTGGAACAGTTCTTTTTTTTTTCTTTTTTTTTTTTTTTTTTTTTTTTTGTCTTTTGTAGTTTTGATAGTTTGAAGAATTCAAGCCAGTTATTTTGTAGACTGTTTCTTAACTTGGGTTTGTCTGAAGTCCCCTCATTATTACACTCAGGTTACACGTTTTCGTCAGGAACATCACATGTGTGTTGTTCTGTCCTCCCCAGGAGGCACCAGGTGTCTGTGCAGCCCATGTTAATGATGTTACATTGATTGCATGGTTAAGATGATTTGTCAAGTTCCTCCACTGAAAGGACACTATTTTTTCTTTGAGATTAATAAGTATATCATGGGGATATACTTTGAAACTATGTAAATATCTTGTTTTTCATCATACTTTCACCCTCTGGTTTTAGAAGTCATGGGTAATTTTTGCCTGAAACAATTATTATTATAATGACTGCCAAAAAGGTGATTTTCTAACTCCTTCAGTTCTCTTTGTCTTTGTTAGTTGGAATTCTACTGTAAGGAGGAGCATTTTCTCCTCCCTCCTTTATTTCCTGACTCATTTATTTATATCAGTATGGACTCAAGGATTATTTTTTCTTTTGGGTTATACTCCATCACTATTGAAAGCCATTATGATACTCAAATTGTCCCAGATTTGGCCAGTGGAAGACCCTCCAAGCTGGCTCCTGTGTCCACTGAACATGGCCCCCCTCCTTTGAGCTCTTCCTTGCATTTTGGCACAAAAACTGTCCCAAGTTCACAGTGGAATTTTCCTGTTCCAGACCTGGAGTGACCCACTTCTCAAAGGAGCCCCAGATTCTTATGGGAGAATGATATTTAGAAGCCAAGACCTAGGTCCTACGTGTGCTCATGGCTACTAAAGTGTTCTCTGATGCCTTTTCAACTATTCCTAATAATAGCCATTTCAGCTGACAGATACCTCTGGAAAGTCTACAAGATAATCTCCTAACAGTCTCACCAACGGCTTTACCACATAGCAATAGTTAGGTCTCCTTCACACCAACCTGTCCCATTAGTGTGCACCAGGGTTTTTCTCAGTCACCAAACTTTCTAAGGACCATTCCCTCCTGAGTTATGTAATTTTCCCCATCTTAAGGGCAAGATACATCAGAGGGGACTACCATTTCCCCATCACCTCCCCAAACTAGAACATATAGCTCCCTCTCTGCCTTGAAGTTTTCTTCAATATTTCCTCCTATCACTCATCCCTTTCTTCATACAAATTTCTTTCATCTGCCTTTTATCCTGGTATTCTTGGAGATGACCCTCTGCACAGAACTTGCTTCTTGGGCTCTTTTGGATTCCGGAGTTCAAGACTGGAGAAAAAGAACTAACACAGACATCCAGGCTCTGTCTTCTCTTCTTCATCCCTAAAACTCATTATGCATGTCCCAAGAAACTGGGAAGCCAGAGAGAAACTCATCAGACCCTGAAGACTGTAAGACTTAAGCCTTGAGACCATTAGAGCTGTATCATTTAAAACAGAGAGCAAGGGCAAATAAAAACAAAGTAAAGTGGACTATATGATAAAAAAAAAAAGAGATAAAATGAAGAAAAGAGACTATTTAAAATGTACTAAACATAAGAAGGGATATAAGTGGGTCTCCTACACAGTGAATATTTAATGTTTAGAGTTTCCCAATGAATAATGTATGCAGAGATCACATCAAAGAGTTCAATTCTTGTTCATAGGTCAGAGGTCAGGCTTTGGTCCATCACGGAAGAAGACTTTAGGGAATCATTCTGAGAATGAGGAGGCAAGAACAGTGATGAAAGGATTTCTATGTAACCATGAAGTATCTTACAGATCTATAAATAGAGAAACCAAGGAAAAGTTACAAGGAACAGTGCATGGAAAGTCAATTTGGACATGTATATGTATAGGAATAAATTTATGTGTGTGTGTGTGTATACACTTACCTATTATCTTTTCCACAGAAAAGCATTTCACTTTAGAAAGAAAATAGAAAGAAATAAATGTATATGTTGCACTTTTAGGTTAAAAGCTATCTTTTATATTTACGTTATTTACATATAATAGCTTCTGAAATGACTGTCTCCCCAAAGGACTTACGCTAGTTACTAGTTTTCCAGACCTGAGTTCAGCCCAGTCTCTAGTCCACATGACTTTCACCTTCAGAAACCTAGTGTGCTGCTGACCCTCTACCTGGGCTGAAATTCTTGCTATTCTGCCAAGATAGAAGGAAAGTCAGAAATAGAATATATCCCCTCTTCTTCCCTAAGTCATAGCTCTTCCCAGACCATAGAAATGATATTCCGTGTTCTCTATTCAAAGACAGGAAAAACCCTATGCTTTCCCCTGCCCATCCCCAGGGTCAAGAACAGAATTCCCCCCTCCCACTGCTGCCTCTGCCTCCACACTACATTTTACCCCTGTAGGTACCTGGGGCTGTAACAGCCTTTTATTCAAGATGAGCCTCAGGAAGAGTTCCCTGGAAAGATTTTTTTTCCTTTGTGTCTTTCTATTTTTTTTCTTTTTTTTTAAGCATCTCATTGATATTTTTTTTTTAATTGAAGTATAACCAATTTACAACATGTTAATTTCTGGTGTACAGCATAGTGATTCAGTTATATATATATATTCTTTTTCATATTCTTTTTCATTATAGGTTATTACAAGGTACTGAATATAGTTCCCTGTGCTATACAGTAGAAACTTGTTGTGTATCTATTTTATATACAGTAGTTAGTATCTGCAAATCTCAAACTCCCAATTTATTCCTCTCCACCCTCTTTCCCCTCTGTAACCATAAGGTTGTTTTTTATGTTTATGAATCTCTCTGTCTCTGTTTTGTAAAGAAGTTCATTTGTAAATAAGTCTTTTTTTGTAGACTCCACATATAAGTGGTATCATATGATATTTTTCTTTCTCTTTCTGGCTTACTTCACTTAGTATGATGATCATAAAGAAGAATAAAGTAATGCCATTTGCAGCAACACAGATGTGCTCTTCTATTTTTCCAAATGTTGTTAACATGTTTCAGTTCTTTAATTTTATAAACCATAATAAGTGTTGTTTTAAGGAAAAGAAATGTCTCACTATGAAAATCCAGAATAAAAGACTAGAGCACACATGATTCTTGACTTTGCTGTTCCTCTGCACATACACCACTGATCTAATCTTACGCCTCACCCAAGTAAGAACCCCTACATAGATGGGGGGGGGGATCCTACTGCTCCCATTCACTGGGTAGGAAGGGGAAGGCTGGAAGATAGGAATGTTGTAGATAAATATATTTGATAAGTTCTGATTGTGAATTACTGTTTTTATAATCTGAGAGCTCCTGTCTGTGATCCATGAAGGCAAGGTGTCAACTTCTTTCCACTCTTCAAGATGGGGAAAAGCCCTTTTCAAAAGTTTCAGGCAGTGGGAAGAAGTTAGGTTAGCTACATTTTTATATTCTTTCATTGATCTTGAACTTACATTAGCCCTTTCATTATTCTATGTGTGGGCTCTATTAAAAGCCCTTTTCTCTGCCCAAGGGTCAGGGGTCAGTCTTGATCATGTCACAGATGGGATTTACTCTGAGTATGGAAGCTCTTGTCTGTCACTCATTCTCCTTCCCACAGGAAGGCTGTCCCTGAGGGAGGATTCTTTTCCATGGCTAGTGATGAAAGACTTAAAGCTGCGCTCTTCACTCAGAAAGTCTGGAAAGGAGAGATTTAGGACAGACGATACAAGGAGAGTTAACTTAGACATATCAGTAGAAAACACTTGAAATAATAAACTTCCTTCCAGTGAAAACCAAAGGCACTTTTGTTGATCTGTTTTCACTCATTTACTATCCTCATTTGAAGAACAAACAAAACCAAACCCTAATTTTTTGAGGTCCAAATGTCATAGTCCAGCCTCCACCCTCACTGGCGATCCCACTAGCTAGAGAAAGCAGAGCTTTCCTTCAACCCTTTCTGCCTTGATTCTTCCCAAAAACAGCAAGGGAAGGTTTACAATACTGTGCATGTCTTTCGAAAACAGATCCAGAACATAAATGTGGTCTATGAATGGTCCACTTTGTGGTCCCTTTTCTGTCCAAGGACAGAGGTGATTCTTTAGTGAGGAAATGGGGACTGTTTTCTTCCTCACAGTATATAGCATTTTCACCAAAATCCATAGAAATGGTGAGGATGGAGAGAAGAAATCATCCAAACCCCTCTTCTCATCACCACACCCCTCCCACCACCAGCACTGACAAACTCCACTCTTGATCTTTCCAGAATCAAGACTCTTTTCACCTACTTATTGCTCAGGAGAAAATAAACAAAACCCAAAACAGAATTTTTCTTCCCTGATCACTTATTTCCTTTCTTCCCTTCTAAATTCTTAGTGGGGAGCAATATCATATTTTGTTGACATAAAAATGCATGAAAATTATGCTATAACAGAGAAGAGCACCATGGACCCGGGTGACAAAGCAGGAGACTCAGCACCCAGACAGTAAGGAGAGGGAGCAAGAAGACTCAGAAGCTTGGGACCACTAGGAAGCCTTATATTAATGATGAGAACTGAAATCACATCACTATGTTAATTACATCTTCTTTCCTCACTGTGACCCATCCTGAGAAAAGACCGAGTAGACATCAACCAAAATCTGTAAAATATTCCCACAATCTATCAAAAAGATAAAAAGTAATCAAATATTTTAGTCAGAAGGAATCATTTAGATCAGACTCATGAAGCTCCTTAAAAAACTAAAAATAGAGTTGCCATATGATCCAGCAACCCACTCCTGGACATATATCCAGAGAAAACTCTAATTTGAAAAGATACAAAAGATGTTAATAACAGCACTATTTACAGTAGTGAAGTCATAGAAGCAACCTAAGTGTTCATTGACAGAGGAATGGAGAAAGATGTATATATATGTATATATATAATATATATATAATTATTAATTTTATAAACCATAATAAGTGTTGTTTTATACACACACACACACACACACACACACACACACACACACACACACACACAGGAATATTATTCAGCCATAAAAAATGAAATAATGCCATTTGCAGCAACATGGGTGGACCTAGAGATTATCATACCAAATGAAGTAAGTCAGACAGAAAAAGACAAATATCATATGATACCACTTATACATAGAAATTTTTTTAAAAGATACGAATGAACTTATTTACAAAACAGAAATAGACTCAGACATAGAAAACAAACGTATGGTTACCAAAGGGGGAAGGAGGGGACAGGGAAGGGATAAATTAGGAGTTTGGGATTAACATATATACATACTGTATATGAGATAGGTAAATAACAAGGACCTACTGTATAGCACAGGGAACTATATTCAATGCCTTGTACTAGCTTATGATGGAAAAGAATCTCAAAAAAAAGTATGTATTTGTATATATATAACTGAATATATATATATTCAGAACCTGAAAAAGAATATAAATATTTGTATATATATAACTGAATCAGTTTGCTATACACCTGAAACTAATACTGCACTGAAAATTAACTATACTTCAATTTAAAAATTGTTTTAAAAAATAGATTAGACTCATGAAGAATTTTCATTTTACCTTCTTAATCATATACCAGTAACAGCCCTTTCATTTTTCTGTAAGCTAGTTCAATTAAGGAGCCCAATTTTCTGTCCATGGGTTGGAGGTCAGAGGTGTATATATCTCAAGATGGTGAAATCTGATCGCCCCACATGCAGAAGTCCCTAAGGGAAGATGATCTTACGAAAGCCCTGAGGACAATCTGGAAATTGAAACTCAGGTTAAATGGCTCAGGATGAATTAAGTGTTCATTTTAACTGTCAAAATATTGAAAATGATAACTTTTCTCAAAACATAGACCAAAAAATATTCTTCACTAAATGTCTAAGTTTAGTGAATTTACTCAATGTCTCAGTTTGAAGTATAACAAGGAAAACATTAATTTATCTTTTGAAACCTAATGTTAGAGAGGACAACCCGGAAAATTCCTTCTAGGAAGTCACAGGGCCAGTCAGGGGGACACAAAAATGACACAGTTATAAAAGCCCTTTAACATCCTTCTCCCAACTCTCATTTACATACTTGTTTTTCCAGCTCTCGCTGAATTACAAGCATGACCTCCCTATGGCCATTTTCTCCCTGAATTGGGGTCAAAGGCCAACTCTCCAAGGGCCAGATGAAAGACTTTTCTCTTTAACTGCTCAAAGCTAGTGGACGCTCTCCCCATCTCTTCGGTCTGCCAGATGAACTTAAGAGTATCCACATCATCCATTCCTCATTTCATTCTTTGTTTTCCCAGAAAAAAAAAAAGTGCCTTTCACCTGCCTCCTGCTCCTAGCTTCATCTTATCCTCAGAGACTCCGCTGTGCTCGGAAGGGGCTCCATGACTCTAACTGTTCCAGGATGTATCAAGTTCAGGCTCTGTGTGGACCTCTGGAGGGTCCCATCCGTTGGTACAGGGATTGATGGGAATGAAGCAGGCAGGGAGTAGCTATGGAAATCTGGGAGGCTGGCAAAGCATTCGGCACTGTTCCTGTCTCTGTCCCTACTACAGGCTTTGGAAAGTTATTACAGAATTACTAAACCCCCATGGAAAAGTTGGCAGCAGGGTGGGTGGGTGCCTTGGGTTCTGGTAATGTGAGTAAGAGTGTTCAGTGAGAACTGGAGGCATTTGTCAAACACAGAATAAATGTGGCTGAATAACATTTTGAGATAGCAATGCACCAGAGCCTTTTTCTCCCTGTATTTCCCCTTTTTGTCCCACACTCAAACAGTGGAGAGGTTGCTCTTTTTCTCAGAAGAGCTGAGTGGTAGGCTTGGAAGCAGGAAAGTACTGGAAGATGTTTTTGGCTTTTGTTTTGCAAAACCTGAATCTTTGGGTTACAGGAACTTGTGGGAATGGAAAGAGCAGTTCGAAGAAACATGAAAGGAGAAGGATTTCTCTCATATTTAAAAGAGATATTTCCAAACTGGGGAAAGGAAACAGGGAGGTTATGGATCCCAGAGCAGCAGGATTCAGCCTGGTATTCTAGTCCTATACTGGGGAGGCAGGAGGGCCAGAACTGGAACAGCTGCGTGGGGTGTCAAGGAAGACAGAGCAAAGGCAGGCTCCTAAAGACTCCTGAGGCCCGCGCATGGTATTTTAGCACAGAGTTAATGTCTCTGATTTTACTCTACTTGCAAGCTTACAAGTTAAATGGCCACAGTTTCACTCATGCTGACAGAAAACACAAGTCACCCACGACAGAGGCTAAGGATGTTATTACTCCAGGCACAGCAGGCAGCATTCTCTTCATGTGCACATTGGTTTACCTCATTTCTCAGTCTCCCAGGGACTACACGAAACAGCGCAAATGGACATCGCACTTGCAGTGGGTTTACATCACAGCTGAGGATGCTCAATTTTCAGAAACCTCAATATGTTAAAGAGGCTACAAGAAAATCTGCCCAGCCTTTGTCCTAAAGAGTGCCGTTATCTATACTATACGAGGACGCCAACAAATCTTCCCTCTAGCCCAGAGCGAGACACTATCCCTATCTTCCAAGTCTACTTGCTATATGAACATCCTTGAAAAGATCATCTGGAATAAACTAGCTATGCCTCTGCTCATAAGACAGTGGAATACAAGAAGCCATGATTGGTAGAGAATTGTGTACACAGAAACCAACACTGTGCACACAGAAACAATGGGTGGCTCAGCTGTGACCTATGTGGTCTGATGATTAAGGACTAGTAAACGGCCTCCCACCCCCATCACCTTTGCACACCATAAGACATGAGAACTATAGCACAACCCTGGAAAGAGGAGCAGAGTGCATGGTAGTACTAAGGGCAGAGAGATTAAATAAAAGTATGAATACAGTGGGATATTCAGCTCTCTTCCTCCTTTAGCTACTACAATGTCAGACTCAGCACCAGACAGGATATTTGAGGATGACTACCTGGAAAAATAAAAGGGACACTCCTAAAAGAAAAGACCTTTAGAAATTGGCACTTCATAAATTTACACATTCTCTCAAGAAATGGTTAGATCCCTGTCCAATAACTTTACAATGAGTGGGCAGGTCCCACGCCTCTCACTGATGTAAATTCTTATCAGTTTTACTTATCTTAAATATGAATGGACAGCCAGGGATCACCACACCTCTGAGGAAAGTCTTTAATATTAAAGAAAAAAGAGAAATAAATATACAGAAACAGTAATTCAGAGGAAATAGACAATGAAGAGAAACAGAATAAACTTTTTTTAAGTTATAGTTTAGAGTTCCACCTCCAAGAATATGGAACAGACATACTTTTTCATATCCCTTTTTCTAAGTACAGCTAAAAGCCCTGAGCATTATTACTACCCACTTGTCCATGCGTGTTCTTCATTTCTCCATTAAAGCCCTTGGTATATTAATCATAAGTGTTTTAAATGCCAGGTCTGATTGTTCTAAAATCTCTGCCATATCTGAGGCTGATTCTCCATCTGGTCATGTGTGTGTGAGTGTGTGTATGTGTGTGTGAGTGTGTGTGTGTGTTGTTTTGGGTTTTTTGTCTTCGAGTATGCTTTGTAATTTTTTCTGAAAGCTAGACATGATGTACTGAGTAAAAGGAAATGTAGTAAATGGGCCTTTTGTGTTTTCTGTTTATCTGGCTAGGAATTAGGCTGTGTTTGGTATTTGCTAAAACCGTAGGTATCAGAGGCAAGAATTTTCTCTGGTGTTCTTGCTTTTGTAGCACCCTGCCTTGTCTTTGCGTTTTCCTAAAGACTTCTTCCCAAATAAGATCTGAGATGCGCAGTTCTTTCAGCTGAAATTTCCTGTTGTTGTTCGGGAGTCCTATTGAAATGGTGGTAAGGTATGGGGGTGGGAGGAACAGAAAGCATTCTGTAGTTCCACAGCTGGGTCTTAGCCCTTTAGTGAGCCGGTGAGTCTGTACCCCTGGGCTGCGATCTTCTCAGTTTTGATTTTTATCTCCTTTAGGTGAGACAACAAGATTACAAAGGATTGGATGGGCTATTTCCTTTCCTCCAGGTGGGTTAGGCTCTGGTAAAACCACAGTCTGTTAGGATCTTGTAAAATTTCCCCTGATGCACGCATTGTTCAGAGCAGAGTACTCCAGGGTATTTCAGAATGGCTACTCCTATCTTGGCTGTGAGAATGTGCGAGAGCTCCTAGAGGTAAAACTCATAGAATTGCGGGGCTCTCACTAAACCTAGACCCTTTGGGAGTTTTTAACTCTCAAAAACATCCACACTGAGCCTCCAGCAATTCATTAATTCTACTTTCAGTTGTTCTACCCTTGTGCTACTTCCTGCAGAGGCTTCTGCTCTGGTAAATTATGATCCTCTCCTTCACCTGTGTGTCTCTGCAATTTGGGGACAGCAGTTTGCCCTTTGACCACAATTCTCTGAGGGATATAAGAAGAGTTTTTGCTTTTCAGTTTGTTCAGCACTTTTTGGTTGTTGTTGTTATGAAGAGGGGAGTGACAACTTCCAAAGCCTTCCATGCCAGATGCTGGACTGGAAGCCAGAAGTCCAACTTCATAAACCTTTTATTGTTTCATACTCACATTCTTTTAGGGATGTTAACCCGCCCTTCCAGTGCCCTGACTTCAAGTCTAGACCCAAATTAGACAGCGGTCCCAGAGCAGCGAATCTAGTCTTCTCTCTTCAGTGCAGTCACTTCCTCCCTTAACAGCCTCAGGACAACAAAGGAGACAGGGAACAGATTGGGAAATGTGACCCATGGAAGACAACACCAATATTGGTGATAAAAACCCTTCATAAAATACTGTAACCACACTCTCTTTCCCTAGACTCCCTAGAAGAAAAAAGATCCAATTAACCTGAGAGAAAACATTTCTACAAACTGCTATTAGAATGAAGGAGGCTATTTCAAACATTTTTAGTTAAGAGCAAGAGTCAAATTGGACTCCTGTGATTTTCAAAATTCTAATCCTTTTTAAGCCCTTAATTGCTTTGTACTTGGGCTGAATTAGGAGGTTCAAATTTTTGTCCGTGAGTCTGAAGTTTGAAAGCAAACCTCGTGATTCATTCTGAGTAGAAGGAGACACTTTCAGTACCCTTAAGGAATTTATAGGGATTATCTCAGAATAAGGGTAATTTTGAATGTCTAGGGATATTATATTAAACATAGCTATATGAAAGAGGGTGGAGAATATCAAACAAAAAGGAACTATTAAATCAAACTAGACATCACTTCTGCAAGTGTCATTCAGGAGAAAAGAAGCTATTTCTAATTTTAAATTGAATAACTAAGGTTGTGAATAATTTTCTTTTATTTATATTTTTAAACTGCCTTCTTTGGTAAGTATGCATGTATCAGAAGGGAAAACTAGGTGGTTGCAGGGACAAGAATGGGAGGGAAACCTGCCTTCCATTGGAAACACTTTTGTACTTTTGGAATTGGTACCATGTGCAAATATTAATTACCCTAATCATTTATTAGTTGCTTATTAAAGAAATAAATTTTATGCAGAATGTGGAGGCATTATCATCATTGTTATTTTGCTAACAAACTATTTTTAGAAGCCCAAATCCCACAAGCCAGAGACAAAGTTTGAAAACAAAACAAGGGGAAAATATTTTGGATTAGTTTGGTGAATAGAGATTTCCCCCCAACCTTTGCAAGACCACCAAAAATGTCTCTTCTTTTATTTTAGGCTGTGCAGGGCTCAATACTGTGCCCTGATGAGCTAGAAAATCAAAAGCAATAGCACATGCTAAAATCACTAGGTTTTTTTCCAGATTAAAACATTCTAAATAGTCCATTTTAGCCTACCAATAAAGGAAACAAAAATAGAGGTCATTGGATTGCCATCCTTGCCACTGAAATTACACAGTATCTCAATTCTAAAGGACACTAGAGCAAAAAGAAAAGATGTCTGACATCATGAAAACAAAAGGTAACTATATGGCCAATCAACCTTTATCCTCTCAAGGAAATTGCACTCTGACAGGGGATGTGGAGGGTATGGGTGATGTGCTAATTCCACCATTCCCAAGTGCAACAGTCAGCACCGAATAGTCCTTTCCATGATTGCACCCAGCAGATGTTTCACTCGGTCTTATTCCCAAGCATCTGGTTTTCAAGAGGGCTCTGTTGCTGCCTCCTTTGCCCTGGAGTGGGATCAATGACGACTTCTTAACGAGAAAGAGGAAGACAAATGAGGAAGTAAAGGATGCAAAACCCACAAGCTGATGATCTCAATGTAAAGTAAAGAAGAAAAAGGGTAATAACTTTTCAAAACCAAATCTCGGGTTTAGTGCAACACCCTCAGCTTATTTGAGGAATTCCCCTCAGGTTAGGGGAGTAGATATGACAAAAGCGCAGCACCTCCTCCCCAGCAGCTCTGAAACAAATGTAGGAAAGGAAGACGCATGGTCTCTCTTCTCCCAAAGCAGGCCCACGTGGAGTTCCAGGAAAACCCCCACGTCCCTCCTGCTCACAGGCTACCCACCCTCAGTGACCAGGCAGGAGGGTCTCTTCTTTCTGTCTTCGTTTTGTTTTTTCAGTTGGTCTTCTTACACGTTCTTAAGTCCCCTGGGATGATGTTCATTTCACACATGCACACACACGCCCCCATATCGCAAACCTTAATTCTGATGACTCTGAAAGACTAAATCCCTCTTCCTCTTCTCTTTCCCCTGACTCACGTCCTAGCTTCCTCTAAGGTTCTTCCCATGGGGTAACTACCCTTCCCATCCAAACAGGGTATTTCTAGATTCTGTCCTGTAGGTGAACGGTTAAGAGCAGAGTTCTTTTTTTTAATTGAAGTAGAGTTGGTTTACAATGTTGTGTTAATTTCTAGTATACACCATAGTTTTATATGTGTGTGTGTGTGTATATATATATATATATTCCTTTTCATATTCTTTTTCATCATAGGCTATTACAAAGTATTGAATATAGTCCCCTGTGCTATACAGTAGGACCCTGTTGTTTATCTATTTTGTATATACTAGTTACTGTCTGCTAATCCTGAACTCCCAATTTATCCCTCCACCCCTTAAACTCTAAGGTGCCAAAAAGAGGAAAGAAATGGCTGCAGCTGGTTAGAGTTAGTTCAAGAGAGGATGTGATTCTTCTCTTATAATTCACAGGGTTGATGACATGCATGAACATTTAGAACCCAGAGCCTATGCCATGTGGATTCTAAAAAGAGCCCAATGATTGGAGGTGGAGTGATTATTCACAGAAAATGGTGATGAATGGGAGTTTACTAGAATTTCCCCTGGAGGACACCTCCTGAGAGACAAGTAACTGGAAATATTCTAACCAGCCTCAAGCCTTTGCTACTTTCAATTTATTGTGTGTGACTAAAGATTCATGAGGAGAAAAGGGCTAGTGAGAACCACTCAAGATTTAAGATTAGGTGAGAGAAGAGAGGTTAGAGATACATGAGGGGCAAGAGAAGAAAGAATTAGGGGTTAAGAATCTCTTTTCTCCTGCTGACAACAGTGATTGTCAAACTCCCGCAGAACCTGTGAGCTTCCCTTCTTGGCCTCCCCCCACCCACCGTGTCCCTCTTTCTCAGCCTTAGGTGGGAGTGGGGCTTGGGCAGGTGGCAGGGAGCCGTAGGGCAGGGTTTTCACTGGAGTCCCAGGCTGTCCAGGTGACCCCCTTGAGCCCCTGTCTTATACCCTGTCCATCCCCACTTCACCCTCAAAGGAAAGAAACATGGGTGTTTCTCTAGGAACAAAGGAGTTAAAGCCATGTCCCCTTTCCCTCCTCAATTCCTAGTTTAGAATAAGTGATTCTACCCCCTGTACTGATTTCTTTCCTGGTCAGTAGAGAATCTCTTCAATAAAATGGAAATGATTATAATTAGACCTATTCACTATTTCATCTCATGTCAGCTTCAAAATAATTCTGAGCTGTAGGAAATGAGGTTTCATCCTCTTTCTACAAATGAAGAAAATGAAACCAGCTTCACCGTTCAGAGGTTAATTTTATTCACAATGCCCCATTTTTGCAAGGGAAAAACAGTAAAGAACTTATCCTAGTTAACATTAGATTCTACTCAAACCTGGCTAGGAGCAACAAGTTTTTGAAGAAGTAAAGTAGATTCCATGTAAAATGGTTAAAAAGGAGTTGCCAGCTTGAGCACCTGTGGGAGAGGAGAAATGGGGATACATATTTCCAAAAAGATGAGTACCACTGACAGAAACCTCCTGGCCTTCAGGAAAACTTAGGATGTAGGGAGTGTCTCTCTTCCTCAAGCACAGGGACACCCTCCACAGCTATTACTACTTTACTGCCGAGATGCTGAGACCTGTAGAGAAGCAGGAGGTCTCAGAGCAGGATGTTGAAAAAGCAAATTAGGGCTTTTCAAATGATTGGACTGAGCAGCTTACACGGCAGACTAGATCTCCTGTGGCTAAGTCCAGAGACACAGCCAGCTACCAGAGCCACCAATTTAAACACCCCTGAGAACATTCCAAAATGGAAAAATCTCTACCTGCCAGATGGTCTCTCGGGGAGGGCACTGGACATGAGAGAACAAATACACTCCAGTCTGGAGTGGGTGCAGTGAGACCTCAAAGGTGGGCTTGGGTGACAGGCTTGTGTTAGGAGAGTGGGTGTAACTGCAGGGCTGTTTTTTAATTGTTTTGGATACATTCAGAGCCAGAGCCTGGGTTAAGAAAAGAAAGTTTCAGTTCCGCTCATGTTTCTTGTCCTTCCCACTCAGCCTCCTCCTTTCTACACAAACATAGAATAAATACATGTTTTAAATATCCACTTGAAGGAGAACCAAGTTCATCATCAGCCCGGGATTCTCATGTGTCTTGGTGTCATCCTGATTAAAGACATTAGCGCTTTGAGAGAGAGTCAGGCCAATGTTTGATATTCAGTGAGTGTTTATAGAGCACCTATTGTATGCCAGGCACTACTCCTGGTACAGGGAATACATCAGTGAACAAACAGGCAAAAATCCTTGTCCTTGGGAATTACACTGCGGTATAGTAGAAGGAGACCCAGAATAAATTAAAAATATGTGAAAGTAAATCAGAGAGTATGTTAAGAAGAAGAAAAGCACTACAACAACAGTAAAAGTAGAACAGAGTGAGGAGGATGGGGTGTCTGGCAGGTGGAGGTATGTAGGCAAGACTGCACTTTCCATGGGACAATCAGGGTAGCTCTCCTTGAGAAGGTGACATCTGAACAAAGGCGAGAGAGAGGTGAAGAATGAGGCTGATCATAGATGCGAAAAAAGGAAACAGCTCAGGGTGGGCCCAATGGTGGGAAAGAGCCCAGCACCTTGGAGGAATAACGAGGAGGAAGGGGGAAAGAAGAGGAAGGGGTGAAGTCAGAGAGGCAAGGCGCAGGGGGGATGGAGGGGCCAAGACACATAAGGTCTTGTAGACCAACAAAAGATTTCAACTTTACTCTGAATAAAATAGGGAGGCCTTAGAGGATTGTAAGCACATGAATGTTATGGATCGGGTTGATGTACATTTTAAAAATATAACTCTACCAGTCATGTTGAAAATAGGCTATAGAGGAGGAGGGAAGAAGCAAGGAAACCAGTTAGGAGTCCTCTGTAACATTCTGGAGAGAGATGTTTGTGGCTGGGAAGCAGGGTGTGGGCAACTGGTGTAGTGAGAACTGATCAAGTTGTGGGTTTAATCCTAAATGTAAGATCACAAGATTTCTTGACAGACTGGATGTGAGGAAAGGAAGAAAGGAATAAAGGAAAGAAAGGAAGGAAAGAAAGAAAGGAAGGAAGGAAGAGAGATAGAGAAGAAAGAAAGAAAGAAAGAAAGAAAGAAAGAAAGAAAGAAAGAAAGAAAGAAAGAAAGAAAGAAAGAAAGAAGAAAGAAAGAAAG